>NC_057814.1:174980614-175155161 GCF_018294505.1 Triticum aestivum
CAATTTTTTTGGAAATCAAGAGCTTTATCCACAAACACGGGATTACAATACTTCATTGCACAAGCCGTAAGAAAGGATGTGATATAGTTTATCCACAAATAACGCTTCCTAGAGGAATCACATTGCTTTGCGCTCCCAATTTCCTTTTTTAGCACTCTCAAATTCCTATTTTTTAGCACGCCCAAATCGCCGCAATTGGTAATCTCCAGTTAGTTGGTTCCCAAATTCCTTTTTCTTTTTGATAAACCCAAATTCCTTTTTTAGGGGTCCTAAAGTCTTTTTTGGGACCTATAGATGAAGATGGGCTGCCATGCGGCCCACGGGCCTCGAGTGGCCTTCTAAAAAAACTAGTAAGCTTGCACGTGTAACACATGTATTATCATGTGATTTTTTTATCATTTGTCCTAGAAATAAAATATATCAATAAAATGAACAAAAATATAAGTTAGACAATAGAAAATTAGAGATGTTTAACAGTTGTGAAAAAAGTTCTTTTAACGGAGGCAAAAGCTTTGCCTCATCTCATTAATAAAGAAGAGAATTGCACGGTTAATTACTAAAAACCAAGCAAAAACCGATACAACCCACAAAGGGGCACCACCAACCAACCTGGCTATCCACACAAGACACACACACACACGTCGTCGAAAGAGGAGCACCGTCGAGGTGGGCTACAAGTGTCATCGTCATAACTCCTCCGCAAGCCAGCGACTCCGACTTGACCGCAAACCACCATCATTGTTGGCAAACAGGACACCACCCCGGACCTCCGCATCGTTTATTGACTGCTGCCAACCAATGCACCCTTTGCCACCCGCAAACCTGAAGGAAATATGCCCTAGAGGCAATAATAAAGTTATTATTTATTTCCTTATATCATGATAAATGTTTATTATTCATGCTAGAATTGTATTAACCGGAAACATAATACTTGTGTGAATACATAGACAAACAGAGTGTCACTAGTATGCCTCTACTTGACTAGCTCGTTGATCAAAGATGGTTATGTTTCCTAGCCATTGACATGAGTTGTCATTTGATTAACGGGATCACATCATTAGGAGAATGATGTGATTGACTTGACCCATTCCGTTAGCTTAGCACTCGATCGTTTAGTATGTTGCTATTGCTTTCTTCATGACTTATACATGTTCCTATGACTATGAGATTATGCAACTCCCATTTACCGGAGAAACACTTTGTGTGCTACCAAACGTCACAACGTAACTGGGTGATTATAAAGGTGCTCTACAGGTGTCTCCGAAGGTACTTGTTGGGTTGGCGTATTTCGAGATTAGGATTTGTCACTCCGATTGTCGGAGAGGTATCTCTGGGCCCACTCGGTAAAGCACATCACTTAAGCCTTGCAAGTATTGCAACTAATGAGTTAGTTGCGGGATGATGTATTACGGAACGAGTAAAGAGACTTGCCGGTAACGAGATTGAATTAGGTATTGAGATACCAACGATCCAATCTCGGGCAAGTAACATACCAATGACAAAGGGAACAACGTATGTTGTTATGCGGTCTGACCGATAAAGATCTTCGTAGAATATGTGGGAGCCAATATGAGCATCCAGGTTCCGCTATTGGTTATTGACCGGAGACGTCTCTCGGTCATGTCTACATAGTTCTCGAACCCGTAGGGTCCGCACGCTTAAAGTTTCGATTACAGTTATATTATGAGTTTATGAGTTTTGATGTACCGAAGGTTGTTCGGAGTCCCGGATGTGATCACGGACATGACGAGGAGTCTCGAAATGGTCGAGACATGAAGATTGATATATTGGACGACTATATTCGGACACCAGAATGGTCCCTGGGGTTATCGGATATATACCGGAGTGCCGGGGGGTTACCGGAACCCCCCGGAGGCTATTGGGCCTCATGAGCCCAATTGGTGGAAGAGGAGAGGCGGCCAAGGGGCAGCCACGCGCCCCTCCCCCCCAAGTCCGAATTGGACAAGGAGGGGGGGCGGCGCCCCCCCCTTTCCTTTCCCCCTCTCTCCTTCCCTCTCCTCTCCTAGTCCAACAAGGAAAAGGGAGGGAGTCCTACCCCCGGTGGGAGTTGGACTCCTCCTGGCGCGCCCCTCCTGGCCGGCCGCACCTTCCCCCTTGCTCCTTTATATACGCGGGCAGGGGGGCACCCTAGAGACACAACAATTGATCGTTTGATCTTTTAACCGTGTGCGGTGCCCCCCTCCACCATAGTCCACCTCGGTAATACTGTAGCGGTGCTTAGGCGAAGCCCTGCGTCGGTAGAACATCATCATCGTCACCACACCGTCGTGCTGACGAAACTCTCTCTCAACACTCGGCTAGATCGGAGTTCGAGGGACGTCATCGGGCTGAACGTGTGCTGAACTCGGAGGTGTCGTGCGTTTGGTACTTGATCGGTCGGATCGTGAAGACGTACGACTACATCAACCGCGTTGTGCTAACGCTTCCGCTTTCGGTCTACGAGGGTACGTGGACAACACTCTCCCCTCTCGTTGCTATGCATCACCATGATCTTGCGTGTGCGTAGGATTTTTTTTGAAATTACTACGTTCCCCAACAGTGGCATCCGAGCCTGGTTTTATGCGTAGATGTCATATGCACGAGTAGAACACAAGTGAGTTGTGGGCGATATAAGTCATACTGCTTACCAGCATGTCATACTTTGGTTCGGCGGTATTGTTGGATGAAGCGGCCCGGACCGACATTACGCGTACGCTTACGCGAGACTGGTTCTACCGACGTGCTTTGGACACAGGTGGCTGGCGGGTGTCAGTTTCTCCAACTTTAGTTGAACCGAGTGTGGCTACGCCCGGTCCTTGCGAAGGTTAAAACAGCACCAACTTGACAAACTATCGTTGTGGTTTTGATGCGTAGGTAAGAATGGTTCTTGCTAAGCCCGTAGCAGCCACGTAAAACTTGCAACAACAAAGTAGAGGACGTCTAACTTGTTTTTGCAGGGCATGTTGTGATGTGATATGGTCAAGACATGATGCTAAATTTTATTGTATGAGATGATCATGTTTTGTAACCGAGTTATCGGCAACTGGCAGGAGCCATATGGTTGTCGCTTTATTGTATGCATTGCAATCGCCCTGTAATGCTTTACTTTATCACTAAGCGGTAGCAATAGTCGTAGAAGCATAAGATTGGCGAGACGACAACGATGCTACGATGGAGATCAAGGTGTCGCGCCGGTGACGATGGTGATCATGACGATGCTTCGGAGATGGAGATCACAAGCACAAAATGATGATGGCCATATCATATCACTTATATTGATTGCATGTGATGTTTATCTTTTATGCATCTTATGTTGCTTTGATTGACGGTAGCATTATAAGATGATCTCTCACTAAATTTCAAGATAAAAGTGTTCTCCCTGAGTATGCACCGTTGCCAAAGTTCGTCGTGCCCAGACACCACGTGATGATCGGGTGTGATAAGCTCTACGTCCATCTACAACGGGTGCAAGCCAGTTTTGCACACGCAGAATACTCATGTTAAACTTGACGAGCCTAGCATATGCAGATATGGCCTCGGAACACTTAGACCAAAAGGTCAAGCGTGAATCATATAGTAGATATGATCAACATAATGATGTTCACCATTGAAAGCTACTCCATTTCACGTGATGATCGGTTATGGTTTAGTTGATTTGGATCACGTGATCACTTAGAGGATTAGAGGGATGTCTATCTAAGTGGGAGTTCTTAAGTAATATGATTAATTGAACTTTAATTTATCATGAACTTAGTCCTGGTAGTATTAGCATATCTATGTTGTAGATCAATAGCTCGCGTTTAGCTCCCCTGTTTTATTTTGATATGTTCCTAGAGAAAACTGAGTTGAAAGATGTTAGTAGCAATGATGCGGATTGGATCCGTGATCTGAGGATTATCCTCATTGCTGCACAGAATAATTATGTCCTTGATGCACCGCTAGGTGACAGAACTATTGCAGGAGCAGATGCAGACGTTATGAACGTTTTGACAAAAGCTCGGTATGATGACTACTTGATAGTTTAGTGCACCCTGCTTTACGGCTTAGAACCGGGACTTCAAAAATGTTTTGAACGCCACAGAGCATATAAGATGTTCCAAGAGTTGAAATTGGTATTTCATACTCGTGCCCATGTCGAGAGGTATGAGACCTCTGACAGTACTTTGCCAATAAGATGGAGGAGAATAGCTCAACCAGTGAGCATGTGCTCAGATTGTCTGAGTACTACAATTACTTGAATCAAGTGGGAGTTAATCTTCCAGATAAGATAGTAATTGACAAAGTTCTCTAGTCACTATCACCAAGTTAATAGAACTTCGTGATGAACTATAATATGCAAGGGATGACGAAAGTAATTCCCGAGCTCTTCGCGATGCTGAGATTGGCGAAGGTAGAAATCAAGAAAAGAGCATCAAGTGTTGATGGTTAACAAGATCACTAGTTTCAAGAAAAGGGCAAAGGGAAAGAAGGGGAACTTCAAGAAGAATGGCAAGCGAGTTGCTGCTCAAGTGAACAAGCCCAAATCTAGACCTAAGCCTGAGACTAAGTGCTCCTACTGCAAAGGGACTGGTCACTGGAAGCGGAACTGCCCCAAGTATTTGGTGGATAAGAAGGATGGCAAAGTGAACAAAGGTATATTTGATATACAAATTATTGATGTGTATTTTACTAGTGTTCGTAGCAACCCCTCGGTATTTGATACTGGTTCAGTTGCTAAGAGTAGTAACTCGAGACGGGAGTTGCAGAATGAACAGAGACTAGTTAAGGGTGAAGTGACGATGTGTGTTGGAAGTGGTTCCAAGATTGATATGATCATCATCGCACGCTCCCTACACTTTCGGGATTAGTGTTGAACCTAAATAAGTGTTATTTGGTGTTTGCGTTGAGCATGAATATGATTTGATCATGTTTATTGCAATACGGTTATTCATTTAAGTTAGAGAATAATTGTTGTTCTGTTTACATGAATAAAACCATCTATGGTCATACACACCAATGAAATGGTTTGTTGGATCTCGATCATAGTGATACACATATTCATAATATTGAAGCCAAAAAGATGCAAAGTTAATAATGATAGTGCAACTTATTTGTGACGCTACCGTTTAGGTCATATTGGTGTAAAACGCATGAAGAAACTCCATGCTGATGGGATTTTGGAATCACTTGATGCTTGCGAACCATGCCTCTTGGGCAAGATGACTAAAACGCCGTTCTCCGGAACAATGGAGCGAGCAACAGATTTGTTGGAAATAATACATACTGATGTATGCGATCCGATGAGTGTTGAGGCTCGCGGCGGGTATCGTTATTTTCTGACCTTCACAGATGATTTGAGCAAGATATGGGTATATCTACTTGATGAAACATAAGTCTGAAACATTTGAAAAGTTCAAAGAATTTCAGAGTGAAGTGGAAAATCATCGTGACAAGAAAATAAAGTTTCTACGATCTGATCGCGGAGACAAATATTTGAGTTACGAGTTTGGTCTTCATTTGAAACAATGCGGAATAGTTTCGCAACTCACGCCATCTGGAACACCACAGCGTAATGGTGTGTCCGAACATCATAACCGTACTTTATTGGATATAGTGCAATCTATGATGTCTCTTACCGATTTACCACTATCGTTTTGGGGTGATGCATTAGAGACAGTTGCATTCACGTTAAATAGGGCACCATCTAAATCCGTTGAGACGACACCATATGAACTGTGGTTTGGCAAGAAACAAAAGTTGTCGTTTCTTAAAGTTTGGGATTGCAATGCTTATAAGAAAAGTTTCATCCTGATAAGCTCAAACCCAAATCGGAGAAATGTGTCTTCATAGGATACCCAAAGGAGACAGTTGGGTACACCTTCTATCACAGATCCGAAGGCAAGATATTCGTTGCTAAATTTGGATCCTTTCTAGAGAAGGAGTTTCTCTCGAAAGAAGTGAGTGGGAGGAAAGTAGAACTTGATGAGGTAACTGTACCTGCTCCCTTATTGGAAAGTAGTTCATCACAGAAACCGGTTCCTGTGACACCTACACCAATTAGTGAGGAAGCTAATGATGATGATCATGAAGCTTCAGATCAAGTTACTACCGAACCTCGTAGGTCAACCAGAGTGAGATCCGCACCAGAGTGGTACGGTAATCCTATTCTGGAGGTCATGTTACTTGACCATGACGAACCTATGAACTATGAGGAAGCGATGATGAGCCCAGATTCCGCGAAATGGTTTGAGGCCATGAAATCTGAGGTGGGATCCATGTATGAGAAAAAAGTATGGACTTTGGTTGACTTGCCCGATGATCGGCAAGCAATTGAGAATAATGGATCTTCAAGAGGAAGACGGACGCTGATAGTAGTGTTACTATCTACAAAGCTAGAGTTGTCGCAAAAGGTTTTTGACAAGTTCAAGGTGTTGACTAAGATGAGAGTTTCTCACTCGTATCTATGCTTAAGTCTGTCCGAATCATGTTAGCAATTGCCGCATTTTATGAAATCTGGCAAATGGATAAACAAAACTGCATTCCTTAATGTATTTATTAAAAAAGAGTTGTATATGATGCAACCAGAAGGTTTTGTTGATCCTAAAGGTGTTAACAAAATGTGCAAGCTCCAGCGATCCATCTATGGATTGGTGCAAGCATCTCGGAGTTGGAATATACGCTTTGATGAGTTGATCAAAGCATATAGTTTTATACAGACTTGCGGTGAAGCCTGTATTTACAAGAAAGTGAGTGGGAGCACTACAACATTTCTGATAAGTATATGTGAATGACATATTGTTGATCGGAAATAATGTAGAATTATTCTGCAAAGCATAAAGGAGTGTTTGAAAGGATTTTTTCAAAGAAAGACCTCGGTGAAGCTGCTTACATATTGAGCATCAAGATCTATAGAGATAGATCAAAACGCTTGATAAGTTTTTTCAATGAGTACATACCTTGACAAGATTTTGAAGTAGTTCAAAATGGAACAGTCAAAGAAAGAGTTCTTGCCTATGTTACAAGGTGTGAAATTGAGTAAGACTCAAAGCCCGACCACGGTAGAAGATAGAAAGAGAATGAAAGTCATTCCCTATGCCTCAACCATAGGTTCTATAAAGTATGCCATGCTATGTACCAGATCTATTGTATACCCTACACTGATTTTGGCAAGGGAGTACAATAGTGATCTAGGAGTAGATCACTGGACAACGGTCAAAATTATCCTTAGTGGAATAAGGATATGTTTCTCAATTATGGAGGTGACAAAAGGTTCGTCGTAAAAGGGTTACGTCGATACAATTTTTGGCACTGATCCGGATGACTCTAAGTCTTCATCTAGATACATATTGAAAGTGGGAGCAATTAGCTAAAGTAGCTCCGTGTAGAGCATTGTAGACATAGAAATTTGCAAAATACATACGGATCTGAATATGGCAGACCCGTTGACTAAACTTCTCTCACAAGCAAAACATGATGACACCTTAGTACTCTTTGGGTGTTAATCACATAGCGATGTGAACTAGATTATTGACTCTAGTAAACCCTTTGGGTGTTGGTCACATGACGATGTGAACTATGGGTGTTAATCACATGGTGATGTGAACTATTGATGTTAAATCACATGGCGATGTGATCAAGATTATTGACTCTAGTGCAAGTGGGAGACTGAAGGAAATATGCCCTAGAGGCAATAATAAAGTTATTATTTATTTCCTTATATCATGATAAATGTTTATTATTCATGCTAGAATTGTATTAACCGGAAACATAATACTTGTGTAAATACATAGACAAACAGAGTGTCACTAGTATGCCTCTACTTGACTAGCTCGTTGATCAAAGATGGTTATGTTTCCTAGCCATTGACATGAATTGTCATTTGATTAACGAGATCACATCATTAGGAGAATGATGTGATTGACTTGACCCATTCCGTTAGCTTAGCACTCGATCGTTTAGTATGTTGCTATTGCTTTCTTCATGACTTATACATGTTCCTATGACTATGAGATTATGCAACTCCCGTTTACCGGAGGAACACTTTGTGTGCTACCAAACGTCACAACGTAACTGGGTGATTATAAAGGTGCTCTACAGGTGTCTCCGAAGGTACTTGTTGGGTTGGTGTATTTCGAGATTAGGATTTGTCACTCCGATTGTCGGAGAGGTATCTCTGGGCCCACTCGGTAAAACACACCACTTAAGCCTTGCAAGCATTGCAACTAATGAGTTAGTTGCAGGATGATGTATTACGGAACGAGTAAAGAGACTTGCCGGTAACGAGATTGAACTAGGTATTGAGATACCGACGATCGAATCTCGGGCAAGTAACATACCAATGACAAAGGGAACAACGTATGTTGTTATGCGGTCTGACCGATAAAGATCTTCGTAGAATATGTGGGAGCCAATATGAGCATCCAGGTTCCGCTATTGGTTATTGACCGGAGACGTCTCTCGGTCATGTCTACATAGTTCTCGAACCCGTAGGGTCCGCACGCTTAAAGTTTCGATGACAATTATATTATGAGTTTATGAGTTTTGATGTACCGAAGGTTGTTCGGAGTCCCGAATGTGATCACGGACATGACGAGGAGTCTCGAAATGGTCGAGACATGAAGATTGATATATTGGACGACTATATTCGGACACCGGAATGGTTCCGGGGGTTATCGGATATATACCGGAGTACCGGGGGTTACCGGAACCCCCCGGAGGCTATTGGGCCTCATGGGCCCAATTGGTGGAAGAGGAGAGGCGGCCAAGGGGCAGCCGCGCGCCCCTCCGCCCCCAAGTCCGAATTGGACAAGGAGGGGGGGCGCCCCCCTTTCCTTTCCCCCTCTCTCCTTCCCTCTCCTCTCCTAGTCCAACAAGGAAAAGGGAGGGAGTCCTACTCCCGGTGGGAGTAGGACTCCTCCTGGCGCGCCCCTCCTGGCCGGCCGCACCTCCCCCCTTGCTCCTTTATATACGCGGGCAGGGGGGCACCCTAGAGACACAACAATTGATCGTTTGATCTTTTAACCGTGTGCGGTGCCCCCTCCACCATAGTCCACCTCGATAATACTGTAGCGGTGCTTAGGCGAAGCCCTGCGTCGGTAGAACATCATCATCGTCACCACGCCGTCGTGCTGACGGAACTCTCCCTCAACACTCGGCCGGATCGGAGTTCGAGGGACGTCATCGGGCCGAACGTGTGTTGAACTCGGAGGTGCCGTGCGTTCGGTACTTGATCGGTCGGATCGTGAAGACGTACGACTACATCAACCGCGTTGTGCTAATGCTTCCGCTTTCGGTCTACGAGGGTACGTGGACAACACTCTCCCCTCTCGTTTCTATGCATCACCATGATCTTGCGTGTGCGTAGGATTTTTTTTGAAATTACTACATTCCCCAACAAAACCATGCTGCCGCAACCACAACACCATCACGCTGCCATGCCCGGGCTCTGGCCTACGGCACACCGGCCCCATCATCGGCAGCAACCACACCTCGCCGCAGCCCACTTGTCGCAGCTCACCACAACCCACACACAACAGACCGCTCCAACCACCGCAGACTTCACACACCGCCAACCCACACCATTGCGCAGATGAACTCTGAAATCCCAAACCATTTTTCAAGTCTCACATGCTACACCTCTGAGAGTTTGGGGTAAAGTAGAAGTTCAAATATTAGTCGCGGTACAAATATTAAGAAACTTGATGTACTATCATCCATTTGTTTGCATAGAAACCAATAAACAAACATCACTCCAGTTTAGAGTAGCAAGGCAAGCAAAATAAAGACTATATGCAGACAAGAATGAAAATTATGTTAATAAGCTACACAGTGCCACTTGAATGGGAGAATACATATTGCTAGTACACTTTGTCACTCCTCTCATGGAGAATGAATGAATTGCAATTAGTGAAACTTTCTTCCAGTTGAATGAGTGCACCGAGGTAAAATTGCAGAGACATGATTATATCATTAGTGGAGACAAAAATACCTTGCAGAAAGCAACAACTCAAAAGGATAATTTACCACTTTCAGCTCAAGAGCATTCGCCTCCATCACCAGCATATAAAAGACCAATGAACTAAAGATCGAAGGTGCCACAGACATAGAAGTTTCAAGTGATATTTCTATTTCCAGTAAACTGATGAAATATAGTAATAAAGGAGAAGCTAATGCCATGCGTGCACAACCAGCATATGAAAGACCAATGTACTAAAGGAGGGTATATTTAGTTCACAGATAATCAATGAACAAGAGGGCATAATTTCAGTTCATAGCCAGCCTGCTATATAATTCATGCTAATTAAAAAGATACTACTCTTATAAAGAAAATAACGTTTATTCACTCATCAAAAGAAGTGTCTCAAAAGAAAAAACTCATCAAAAGGAAAACAAGACATTTCACCGGTCCACCCAACCGCGCACCTTTCCCCTCCCCTCCGCAGGAAATCTCCAAGCCCTAGGACCTCCCCCCCTTGGCGCCCGAAGCCCGCCGCCGCCGCCGCACTACGAGCCAGAGGGCTCCTCCCCTCCTCCGCCGCCTCCCATGCCGCGCGAATCCCGCCGCCGCGACGACAAACCAGGGGACTCCTCCCCTCCCCCGCCGCCTCCCATGCCGCGCGAACCCCGCCGCTGCGACGACAAACCAGGGGGCTCCTCCCCTCCTCCGCCGCTTCCCATGCCGCGCGAACGCCGCCGCGGCGACGACAGACCAGAGCGCTCCTCCCTTCCTTGCATGCCGCTCGAGCGCCACCGCCCCGACCAGGGACACTCGTGGTTCCACTTTCGCCTCCCCAATGGCCAGCAAATCCCTGTCTACAAAGATAGACAGGGAGTTCTCTTCACCGACCATTGTGGGCCGACACGACCCGTCGCAGATGTCTGCAATGAACTCTTCCCCGGCCTCATCCCCGATCGCCCACCGCCGTATGCGACATTTTTTTCTGCAGTGCCGTCTTTTCTCAGTGTATATCATATCTTCTCTTGTTTTGTTGAATGATATGGCTATGATCCTGACCGAACTTAATTGAATAGGGTCGCAGACCCTGAGTCCAAACGCCCCGAGGAAGATCAAAAAACGCCCACTCCAAACCCGCAATATGTTGATGATCTGCTGAACAAAGCCTATGCTGATCACAAACTGCAGCTGGCTCAAAGGTATGCGCTTTTTATCCGAGCTTTTTGTGCCAGTGCTGCTGAAATCATCACATGGTGTGAATGAAAAAGAAAAACCACAATGTAATACTTTGCTGCAAATAATCCACAATTAGCAATGCAACACCAACTTATGGGTCACAAATAAAAAGTAGACATTATAGACCAAAGTAGATTCTTTATCAGATACATGCCTCACTGTAAAACTGTGCATAGCCACCTACCATTTTCATCAATAGACATGGGTTTATAATAAAACTGTGCATAGCTAGCTATCATCTTTCATCAATGTACATGGGTGTAGATAAGATTATTTATATCTACAGTTTTGCTAAAGCACATCTAGATGTGCCCTAAGTATTTCACATCTAAGTCATATGTCATTGATTTTATGTGAAGATTCATGCAAGCATTTTCTTTTGTCCTTTTTCTGTTCCTTTCTAATTTGATTGAGTCATTAGATGTGCAATAACTAGTGCACATATAGATGTGCCCTAGACAGACCCATCTATCTAATAGAAGTCACGTTTACTTTCTTCTTTCTTTACTCTCTTTAAACCATTCTGTCTTTTGTGCACGACAATGTCCCTCTATTTTATTTCAGGCCTAAGGAGTTGCTTGACAGTACAACACTTGTGGAATCATCCATCACTAATGCTGCTTCTTCCTCTCTGCCACAGTCACCATCGTATGCATGAACCTCTCTCTCTCTCTCTCTCTCTCTCCCTCTCTCCTTTGTTGAAATCATGAGTTGTTTCCCTGTGATCTTTTCCATGGGGAGGGACTGTTGATAGTAGGCACGGGTGAACTAATTCTGTAATGCATGAACTAGCAGTTTGTTTTTGTCCCATTTTCTTTCATATTTCTCATCTTGCGAAATCAAATTTTTTGTGTTCCATTTCAGGTGTGAGGTGCCAGATATCTTGGAATTGGAGCTCAACACTACTCACTCATTGTCTTCATGTGTCTTTTCATTGACGCCTACTGGTCTACTTATTAAATATTTTGTCAGAGTTGATAAGGAGGGACGTTTTCATACATATCCTGATCGCGGTGGACCCTTTCAGAGTTTACATGAAGCTCAACAAGCTATTGACTCACATCATGTCGTTGGGCGAAATAACTTGTAAGTCTATCAACTTCCTTAGATTTTTGTTTCTGTCTGTGTGTTCTCATTTAGATAACGAGGCTACATTAATTTTGAAGTTTTTGAGATTTTTTGAAGTTATGGGAATATTTTCTGTTACTGTTAAAAAGTTGAAATAGTAAGCAGATCTTAAAATTCAGAAGATATATATAGATGTTTTGCTATAGGTATATTACTTGACCCTTAACTTGTGCAATTTTGGGTAGCTATTAGCCGCCGCACCCACATGATAAAGATGGCGATAGCCAGACACACTTATTAAACAAAAGGTTGATATTTTTTCACATAAGAAATGCGTTGAGAACTTAGTTTTGTAAGCATGTCGTGAGTTCAGTTTTGTTTTGCCTTTTGTTGCTTATTACTACCATGAGTTGTGTCATTAACAGTGCTCTATATGTAAACTAGGTGCATGGATGGACTTTCATCTAGGGAGAAGTCTGTGCGGTATGCTTTATACTGGCCTCATGATGGCACAAGAAGAAATTCTGCAGAAGCCTTTGCTGCCATGAAGACCCGTCGCCCTAAACAGGAAGTTGTTAAAGCTCTACTGGACAAGTACAACGAGGACAATGATCTTTTGGGGGTATGCTCCCTCCCTCCTTCAGTCTCTCTTGTGCTTGTTTGCATGGGTCGAATGCCATCATATTCATGTCCATACTCAATTTTAGGATCTTGCATATCGACTAGAAGAAATAGTGAGATATAAACCATGTTTTGACGGGAAAGACTGTGATTATAGGTCATATTCACATTTGAATATGACCATAAAGATTAAAGGAGCTGATGATCCCCGCAAGAAGCTGTATTTTGCTGAAGTCACTTGTATGAGAGGCGAACATGAAGAGTATGTGCTCACCTGTATCTGCGCAGTTGAACCTGATGCCAATGGTATTCTGTACTTACTTTATTATTTGCTTTGAGTTTTACGGTGTTCATTTCTCAAATTTGCTGTTGCACTCCTTTTAAAGGTGAATGCCTTGTCTGTGGAGATGAAATGAAGCACCCCATTGATGCTGAATACAACCATGGTCGCTCCACGCCAATCTTTAGATGTTGTTCCCATGCAGATGCAAAAGCCTTGGGTGAGGAGGTATGATAATTTACTACCCTCCTAGGCCGAACTTTTTCTTATGTTTAATTGAGTATTGTGGGGACTGCGCGATACTTTCTTAGCATGTTTCCTTATATTCAGTCAGTTGCGGTGCCAGGATCCAAGCCTTTTGTTGTCAATCTTTTTAAATGGATTTTTTTGGACAAAATAACAGGAACATAAAAGACTGTACTTCATTTTACACATATTTCTGGTTGCAGCCCTTTGACAAATTTATCAATTTATCATTGGTGTCATTACCAAACATAAGATCTAAGAAGTGACAAAACAAGCCTTTTACTATGAAAAACAAAATCTTAATTTCTTTGTACGAGAAAAAAATTGGAAGAGGAAGAAGATATAACATCCAAATGGAAGAAAAAGGACCTCGTGCTAGACTCCTGGTGCACTCGCCGGTCGCCGGAGGTACATTACTGCAGAGAGTAGTAGACTGGCTGAGGAGGTGGCCGTGCTCACGGTGGTGATTCCGGGCGGCGGGGCGGCGTCAACTCTTGGCGTGCAACATGCGCATCCGTGCATGATCTGCTCCTCCATGCCGGCGTTATGCCCCCGTTGGCCATTAGGGATTACATGGGAAGGTGAAAAAGAGAGAAGTAGTAGTAGAAAGAGTAATCACGGGATTTGAGAATCCACTGATTATTGAAGTTATAATTTGGACGTCTGTGTGTACTTTCCTTTGCTATATGGGCCAGGCAAATCACAGGCAAACCAGATAACAGATGGGCCTGTCTTGGTCAGTTTCCAGAACCTGTTTCTTAGCGCTGGGGTACGGAGACGTGGTGGTCTTCGACGTTCCAAATTGCTGTGTAGTCGCTGACTACCCAGCTGTAACATTGGATTAATGACCTCTTGATGGCAAACCAACAATAATTGCCATCCTAAGATTATTTTTTTCCTTAAGAAAGTGATTAAATTCATTAAAATGAGACCATACAACAATTTACGGAGCTAGCAAGATACCTATAATGGTGATCTTTTGAGTATCAACCAACCTTATAAGTATCCTGTCAAAACATGGTTTATAGCCACTAAGTTTCTAGCAACATCAGTATGGCATCATGATGGGGCAACTCAGTTTTAAGCAAACCTAGCAAGATACCTAGTATCAAGAAAGATTTGTAGCTTGTTCTTATAGGATATACAAAATCATTTCTAACAGCAAACAAACATCTTAGGCCAATTTAAAGACTGGGATTTACCTACTATGAAAGCATTATTTTATTTTCATTTTTGCAGGGTCGAATTCCTTGGCGAGATAGCCTGTCCATTTGATTGTGACACTTTAAAGTTTTGCTGCTTATTGTTAATATCATATCTCCTCCCCATTTTGCAGTTAATTACCGTGCATGATGAGGCTTGGCTGGAAAAGGAGGAAGCTAGGGTGAGACAAGTGTTCGAGGAAGTGGCTGAGGATATCAAGAAGGAGAAAGCGGCGAAACTGGCCGAGGCTATCAAGGAGGAGAAAGCGGCGAAACTGGCTAAGGCTATCAAGGAGAATGCGTTAAAGGAAGTGAATGAGGCTACGGAGGTGGGCACCATAGGGCATGGCCATGGAAAGAGCGCCAAGTATGTAGTACCTGCTAGACGAAAATGAGTAGCTTCTCAATCCATGGTTACTGTCGATGTTGTCTCTCTTTCTCTCTCTGTCTCTCTCTGCTGCACGTACGGATGGTTGTGCAATGCGAATGCTCAACACACCCCTTAGCAGACACTCTTCAGCATGCTTTTGCTCAAGGCCCAAGAGACCTGCAGAGATGACCACATATGAGAATCCTTGGCTGAAATCGCCGAAATGTCTGGCTGAAACTAGTTATGTACTACGAGGACTGAAATTCTTCTGCTATCGAACCATACAGTCCACTCTCCGTCTCAAATTACCTTGCCTTGGCCCAAGTCAAATTTTGTAGTCTAACCATGTACAGTACTATATAGGAAAAAGAGGTCAAACACGCACACCAGCGGTCTTATTAAGTTGTGCGAGATAAGTGGATTTGTCACACTTCTCCACTTATCTCTCCATCTCCATTATCTCTTCCCGCCTGCCCCTCTCGTACCGGTGCTCAGCGTACTCTTTTATCTCCTTTCCTTGCATACCACTGTGGCCGACGCAGCATCCTACCATGAAATCTTCAACGCCATCAGCCTGGCGAGATCTGGCTAAATTTTGTGTTTTGATCCTTTTCGTGTACTTTAGCTGGATCTGACCCCGGTTACAATTTTTTTCGGGATTTGACCCTTTTGGCTAGCGCCAAGGCCCCTGATGGTAGCTTTTGACAGCTTACCGCCGCACCCCCCGGCGGTAGGTGGCATAGACGGCCGTTTGGCCGTTAACGGCCGATGACGTGGCAAAGTACCCTACCGCCGTGGCTCTTGGCTGTAGGGTAGCAGAACCTACCGCCGGGCTCCATGGCGGTAGGTTCCTGGATAAGGTTGTGAGGGGTGGGGGCTGTGCCCCCCACCCACTCATTCACCCCCATTCCCCATTCTCACTCTTTCGAGCTGAAGGTCCTCTCAAATCTCACTCATTTGCTTGAGATTTGTCCGGTGGATCCGGAGCACTTTCATTACCCAAGGTACCTCCCTCACTCCCCTTAATTTTGGTTGGTTGGAATCATGTATTTTGCTCATTTTCTTGCAAACCCTATTTCATGATTTTATTGTGGTGACATCAATGTATATGATGCATTTAGGGTAATGTTTGTGCTTTGACAATGTATTGTGTGACTAGCATTGTTGGGGGTTTAGGGTTTTGTTAGGGTTAGGTATAATGATATGGTTAGGGTTATGGTTAGGGTTATGCTTAAGTATATGCCTATGACGGACCGTTATAGTATTACCCCTCGAATTGTAGCTCGATCTAGTCCTATGGTTAGAGTTTTTGTCAAGAGATGGTTAGGGTTTTTTCCTTGGATGATCGGTATAGTTACCCCTCGACTTGTAGGATGGGATCGATCATCTTTGTTGAGACTTCTGCGGAGGCGGCGGTGAAGCGTGAACGTGAAGTCATTGAGAAAAAGATGAAGCTATGGGTCAAAGCCGTCGATGCGCTGAATGCGGCATGTAGAGACTTTTCAAAGTACTATGTGTCTAAGTGCGACGATGACAAAGTTAAGTTGTATGAAGCTAAAGAGAAAAACATAGGCAAACTCAAGAAGTAAGAGAAATTTCATAAACGTGCTCTTGCAAGGCAAATTGCATTGTGCTGTACAAGGGATGAAGTGTGTGAGATGGACTTGAAAACCCCTAGCCAGATCATTGACTGGCTAGTTAGGCAATCATCATCGCCGATAGCTAGTTGGGCTTCTCTTTGGGCTTGGGGTCCGTGAATGAAATGATGTCATTTGTTGTAACCCGGGACCGTACGACAAGGATGTCGTGTTGATGAACGAATAAAGGGGGTTGAACTACAGGATGTCATAGTGTCATTTGGATTATAATGCACTACTAGAGAAAACCTTATACATAGAATCTTACCAGTAACGCGGGTCAAAAAGAAGCGATACTACTACTTACCACTAGCGCGTGGCAAACAAACACGCTGCAACTAAATTTATAGCAGTAGCGCGTCTCAGGGAAGAAGCGCTACAACTACAATTCCCCTACTGTTCTCACCAGGCTACCAATAGTAGTAGCGAGCTTAAGCAAAGCGCGCTGCTGCTAAGTTTGTTGTAGCAGCGTGTTTTACGCAGAAAGCGCTATTGCTAATGAAAGGAAAATAAAATAAAAAACATATAGAAAAGTAAATGAAAATGAAAGAAATAGAAAAAGGGGAAGGAAAAAAAGAAAATGTGAAGGAAAATAAATGGAAAAGAAAAATAAATGGAAAAGAAAAATAAAGGAGAAACGCGTAGCAGCAGCGTGCTTTCAGGACAGGCGCTATAGCTAACTTAGCAGTAGCGCGTTTTGTCAGCCAGCGCTACAGCTAAGTTAGCTATAGCTAATGTAGCAGTAGTGCTTTTCCTGACCCGCGCTACTGCTATTTTTGACTTAACCGTGCGGTTCTTCTTCCCCACGACCACTTCCCCCATATCCAACTCGTCTGCTGTCGCCGCCGTCGTCGCCCTATCGCCGTCGGCCGCCGCACACTCTCCTGTCGCCCTCCGCACGCCCTCGACGCCGCCCCCAACCCCGACCTCGACGCCACCCTACATTGCCGCCCTCCTCCCTCTTGTATCATCAACCCATCGCCCATTAATACAATCCCAACATTTTCCGCGCGCCCGATCCCCGACCCCGACCTCGATGCCGCCTGCCCCTCCCTCGGCCGCTCCCTAACTCCGTCGGTGCCCGAGGTCCTCCTCCTCCTCCCCTACCTCTGCCTAGCTAGGGTCCCTAGGGTTCATCAAATTTTAGAGTTCATCAAATTAGTTAGGGTTCATCAAATTAGATGCTAATTAGGGCAGTAGTTATAGATGCTTAATTGTAAACTAGATGTTAGTTAGGACAGTAGTTGTAGATGCTTAATTAGTTTTTAGGATAAATTCCTAGGGTTCATCAATGGGTGCTTAAGTAGTTGTAGATGCTTAAGTACCTAGGTAGGGTTCATCTAATTAGTTAGTACTTGTAGATGCTTAAGAACTAGGGCAGTAGGGTTAGGGCAGTAGGGTTTAACTAGATGTTCATTAGGGCAGTAGTGTTTAGTTTAGAGAAAAAATTCAATATAGTTTTTTATTGTTTTTTAGTAAGTGTTTAATAGAATTAGTAAGAAAATTAATAGAACTAGTTGAACTAGTTTATTTTTAGTAAGAACTAGTTGAATTAATAGAACTAGTTTATTTTTAGTAAGAAAATTAATAGCACTAGTTGAACTAGTTTATTTTTAGTAAGAACTAGTTTATTTTTACTTATAGTAAGTGTTTAGTTGAATTAATAGAACTAGTTTATTTTTAGTTGGGTGTCCACCGCCCGCGCCGATACCCGTCGTTCGCTAGGGTTTTAGTTGTATTAGTGATGTTATATGTATGATACTATTCGAGATGTATTAGTGATAATATTCGACGATGTACGGACGCAAGAGATGATTTAGTTTTGCTTACTGAATGCATGCTAATTTGAATACTTATTTATTTTATGATTTGGTTTTGCTTATTGAATGCTCAAATTGGAGAAGTACTCCTATTTTGAATGCTCAAATTGGACCCCACTATGCAAGGCGTACGCATTTGATTAGTTGATAGCTTATAGGGTTTTTGTTTTTGCAGAAATCAAGGAGCCCCTCCATCATCCCTGCCGCCGTCCCCGTCACCGACCCCCTCCGACTTCGAGGTGAGACCAGCCAAATCTCCATGTCAATATGAGTCCTATAAGATATTTTGAAATGTTTTTGTTCATATTTTCAATCATTGAAATGCAATGACCATCAAGTTTGAATGCTCATATGATGTAGATAAAAACATGTATATCTTGTGTTGCTCAAATAGGACATGTGCTTGCCCAAGTGGCCGGTCATGTTTGCAGGTTACACCTCCAAGTGGCCTATGTTTTGCCGGAGTGTTGATTAATTTTCGTTCCGGCAAATTTCAGGCGCTCGATATGTCCTTTTTTAGCAAAGGTCATGCCGAATTTTTCCATGAATTTTGGCATGACTTGTGCTAGAATATGTAGGAAATATCGTGGGGGTCGAATATATACACCATGTGAGCTGAGAGTTTTCAAGAAAAGACTCTGTAGACCCATAGTCAACCCGTGATGAATAATAATGATCTAATTTATTTTTTGTAGTACATATATTTAATTGTACATGTTTAATCTTTGAATTATGAACATATGAAATGTCGTCATCGGACGACGAAAGTCTCCCGAGGGAGTGCGACTGGTGCAACGACGACCGAGGTCTGTGCGACAGGCCTCACCTGGACGAAGATCGGCGCTTCAGCAGTAAGCTCTAGGAGACCTTCGATGTTGAAACGGTACGCAACGACGACAAGTGTTTTTTTCGTAATTAAGCACGACTTCAACTATTTCAACGTGTAATTTTCATCTTTTACAATTCGACTAGCTTATCCCATGCCATGTAAGACGCTATGTCTTGGAGAGGATGGATTTTGAAGATCATGAAAGTATGGAAACAAAGAAAATTCACTTAAGGACCCATCATGGTATGGATTTTGAAGTAAATATGTACAATTCTGAGAGCGTAACCCATTTTGGTTGCCCAAATTGGGAAGCATTTTGCAAGATGTATGGTTTTTATGAGGGTATGCTTGTCACCATGGATCTTGGTGATCCTGACATCGCCCAAGACAATATGGACATTTGGGTCCTTGTTGATACGCTTCCAATTCTACTGCTATGTGAGTTTCTTAAACATAGTTATTAAGTAATTTATATTGTTTATTTGAACCAATGCTCTAAGTCATTTAAATTTGGTCGATGAAACTTGATGAAATGAACTTCATGTAATGATGTGATGTTATTTATGCATTTCCGTGGTATCTGAACATGTCGATTGAATGTTTGTCGGAACAGATCAATGCTCTAAGTCATTTACATAGTAACGATGTAATGTCATTTACATTGTATGGCTAGAAAAGAAAGGCAAATGCAAAGGGCTAAAAAAGAAAGGCAAAGGCAAAGGACCCTACCGCCATGGCCCTTGGCGGTAGGGTAGCCAACCCTACCGCAGAACAGGACGAAGTTTTCGCCACACGGTAGGTGGCTACCCTACCGCCATGGCCCTTTGCGGTAGCGTGGCCAACCCTACCGCATAACAGGGTGACGGTTTCGTCACACGGCAGGTGGCCACCCTACCTCCATGTCCCTTGGTGGTAGGGTGGCCAATCCTACCGCAGAACAGGGCGACGGTTTCGTCACAGGGCCGGTGGCCACCCTACTGCCATGTCCCTTGGCGGTAGGGTGGCCAACCCTACCATAGAACAGGGTGACGATTTTGTCACAGGGCTGGTGGCCACCCTACCTCCATGGCCCTTGGCGGTAGGGTGGCCAACCCTACCGCAGAACAGGGTGACATTTTCGTCACAGTGCACGCACCTGGCTGGCGCCCACCCTACCACCATGGCCCATGGCGGTAGGTCGGCATAACCTACCGCTAAGATGCCTTGTGGTAGGGGTGCAAAGTAGATTTTGCCCTATTTCTCATCATTTTCAGGTGCCGCAATAAGTCACAGCACAACACAACAAATTTAATGCACAATCATGTAAAATTAAGGCTACGACATAGTTCATGACTTGCAAATTAAGTACAGTTCTCGAATCGGAGACATAGTTCATTACAAGTTTCTCAAATCAAAGACATAGTTCATGACAAGTTTCTTGAATCGAAGGCATAGTTCATGACAATTTCATGATAGAGCCTTATTGGGTCACACGAGGCCATTTTCCTTTCTTCTCGCGCGCCTCATCCTTATCTTGGGCTTCACGAGCCCTTGCAAGCTTTCTTGCCCTCTCCTCTTCACGAGCAATCTTCTCCTTGCGTGCCTCCTCATGTTTATTTCTCTCCATCTTCTCCTTTTCACGACGCTCTTCATCCAAGCCTCTCTGAAATGCATCTTCAAACAATCGTTGCCTCCTTAGACAATCTCAATGTTGATCTTTTCTAACATCTTCTGGCACATCTTGATCTATCCATGTGAAGTACTTGCAAAGTGGAGGCGACGACTACGTTGGAAGAACAAATTTGGTTATTAGTAATATAGGTTCAAGTTGAAGCAACGTTGCGAATACTCTTTGAACTTTAACAACATACCGACGGTACATCATAGGCGTGAGTTGGACGAGGATGATCATATGCATAGTTGGGACAAACAAAATACCTTCTTCCTTCTGTCCATGACTTCTTGTGGTCGGTGGATACCTTCACTTTGCAAACATCTCCACACCAACATGATGGAGTCCTCATATCTTTGTCCTTCACATTATCCAACTTGGCCTCTGCCCAGTTGTCCGGCATGCCCTCACGGTTAGCACACGGGGGCCTCGTCATGGAACCGGATGAAGCCATGCCTATGAAGAACAATTGGGTTGTTAGTAAAGTAAATAAACATGTATAGATGTAAGGAAAAAATAAACAAGAATGAATTAAGTCAATAAATTTAATTACCATTCATATTATTTCAACCATCAAGGTTAAGCAAAATGTCAATAGGCCTTCTTCAATCAACTCTTCTCGTCCTACGACCACGACCACCAGCTCCTCTAATACTCGACCGTCCTCCACACCCATCAATAGTGCCTCCTCGTCCACTACCTCTAAGATTCGTCTGTGCTCCACGGCCACCACTCCTACCTTGTCGTGTGCCACCGGAACCTCCTCTTCGGCCACCCGTTTGACTAGTGGGAGTGTTGGCATCGATCCGTGGCCTTTTGGTGAATTTCCTAACATTGTGTCCCGGCTCGTCACATTGATCACAACTGTTGATGTTCGGTGCCTCCATGAAATGGCCGCTACCAAATTGTTTCATTCAGGTGTATCCAGCTAGATCATCCATGTCACCCCTAAACCTCTTTTTTTCTTCTTCTTCCCTTTGTAGGCACCATGAGTTCGGGGTCGGGGACGATGTGTGGCCCATCATACTCAGGCCACTGTGAATGATCGAGGAAGGGATGAAACCTAGGAGGCCATGTCAACCTCATTTGTTCCAATGTGAACTCATGCAACCGCATGGTGGTACCATCGGATACGTTCCAATTTCTGAACCTTGCCGCTTTCATCACGTGCGAGCAAGGCCAATGATACTTGCGAGGTCTCTCACACTGACACCACCCATTCTTAAGGTGCACCTCGTATGCAACTCCACCGTACGTCACGCCGACCCTTGTTGTGCCACCCGGCTCATCGACTCGGTAGATCATTTCTTTTTCATTGAAACTAATGATTTGTTGACGCGAGGACTTGTGTGCTTGATGCTTCAACCAATCCTGAACTTTGAAGGGAAGCTCCATCTTTTCACCTATCCATTTGGCGGTGACTTCGGAATACCTCAGAAAATACTCGTTGAGCTTGAAGAAAGTATATTTCACTATTTCAGTCACCGGCAAGGAATGGACACCCTTGAGCACATTGTTGAAGCATTCCACCATGTTACTTCTCATGTCTCTGTATTGGAAACCTCCTTCGTCGTAAGCATGTGACCACTTATGCTTCCCCGGAAGATGCCTTGTGAAGAATTCTCTCCCACCTTTGTTATTCTCCAACGCCTTGAATAGTTTATCATAATGGCTTTGGAATGTGTCGATGTTGGATGCCACACAAACATGGGTAAGATCCTTGCAAAATTCCTTACCCTTGCATGCCTGGTAAAAGTTTGCCACGAAATGCCTCATGCACCAACGGTGTTGGAGTTTTGGATAGCCTGGAATGTCAACTTCTATTGCTTTGAGAATTCGATGATGGCGATCCAATATGATGCACACCTCTCTTTTGGGGTCAATCACCTTCGTCCTCACATGATCTATAAACCACTCCCAATTGTCATCGTGCTCGGAAGGCACCAATGCAAATTCCACTAGCAATACGTTGTCATTGGACGAGTGGGCCATTGCCACCATCAACGTGCCCTTGTACTTGCCAGTCAAGAACGTGCCATCAATTGACAAGACAGGGAGACAATACCTAAATGCCTTGATGCATTTCCCAAAGCTCCAAAAAGCTCGATGAGACACTCCCTCAATTGAGTCGACCCTATGGCACTTGCCCGGGTTCTGATGAGCAATGGCTCCCAACATTCTCGGAAGAATATTGTACGCGGCGGCATAATCACCATGCAACATCCTTATAGCGTTTGCCTTGGCCATCCACACCTTTCCATACTTGACCTCGTACCCGAATCGTTCGAAGACCGAACTCACGAGGAACTTCACCTTCACGGTTGGATCGTGGGATATCTCATTCAACAATTTGTATCCTAGATACTCGGACGTGAGTTGACGATGTCCCTTGCTTCGGTCCGCTTTGTCCGGCGGCATGCACTCATGGGTGGCCACACAACTCTTCAAATCCCATTGCCCGGTTTCATTAATCTTTCTTCCACGGACCTTCCATGGGCAACCTTCTTTGTCACATTTTATGGTGTAGCGCACATTTTGGTTGGAATGACCAACAACGAACGACATATGGTTCTGAATGGTGTAGTCAACCAACCATATTGAACTCTTGCAAAGAACCAAACTTGATCCCTTTCTTAAAATGAGCATTATCGTCCTCACCTGCTGGCCTTAGATCACCCATCCTCGGGCAAGTTGATGGTTCGACCAAACACAACCTCATGCCACCATCAACAACGGCCTTGTCGGCAAGACTAAGATCAAGAAACAAAGAGGGTCCTCTTTCCTTGCCATTGACCTTCTTGTAGACTTGATTTTCTTGCGCCGTGAATCCACCCTCGTCCAATTCTTCTGGGGGACCCTCATCATCCAACTCATACCTACACATACGGCTATAAGGAAGGTTATAGTCCATGTCTTGTTGATGCATAATGACATCCAAGTCACCAACGGGATTGTAATGAATCTCTTCTCGTTCCACATACACATCATATTGAGCAATAACATCTACATCAACATGAGCAATGGCATCTTCATCAACATGAACAATGGCATGTTCATCAACATGAGCAATGGCCTCATCTCCAACATGATCAATATCATCACCTCGAACAACTATGGCTCTAGCATTGATGTACTCTTCATTTGGTTGGCTATTTGGTTGTTGGCTACAAGCATTGTGGTCATACACCACGACACCATCATGTATTGGGGAGGACACATTCCGGCTCAAGTCGAGTAGTAGCCGAGGGACTTCAACCTTCGTGGCAAATAACTCAAGTGACTTGTCTTGTGATTCCTCAACTTTATCCTTATACACATTCCAATGCAATTGAGAGGTGATGGGCATACTCTTTAATCGGGACTTTACTCCCACTCCCACATCATACCTCCCAATAAGCTTCACCTCATCACTTGGGTTAATCCAATTGAGGACGCTTCTCACTTTCACGACAATATCATCATAGCTCGGGCTTGTGTCAAAAACCATGGCCTCCTCCCCTTCATCGGCATTTCCATTCATAAAAGCCGCCTTGTCCAAATAATGCACATTCACTAGTTTATCCATCTAAAAACAATGGGAAAAATTGAGTCATCCATGGGTCGGCCATTTCATATGGATGAACTACATAAAATATGCACACTATGAATCAAACAACTAGTATACCTTAATCATAGCATTAACCCAAACCCTAACCCTAGCCCTTCCCAAACTAAATCACTAACCCTTACACAAAATCTAGCTTCCAACAAAAAGGATTGACACAAAATACTTAGGCAAACCATAAATGCACCATAAGTGCATCATAAATGCTCCATAAATGCAAGAACTTGAGGTGCACCTAGGGTTTGCAATACTAGTTGATTCCAACCAAAATAGGTGATTCCAACCAACCAAAATAAGGGGCAGTGGGAGAGGTACCTTGGGTGATGCAAATGCCCTAGATCCACCGGACAAATCTCAAGCAATGGAGGAGGATCTAGAGTGTCCTTTGGTGGGTGAGAAAAGGGGGAGAGAGATTGAGCTCGAGGGAAGAAGATGTTTGGGTGGATGGGTGGTGGGTGGGCCCCACCACCTTATCCACCATGCGACCCTACCGCCGGGGTGCCTGGTGGTAGGGTGTGTCGACCTACTGCCGTCCACGTTGGCGGTAAGCCCTTTGCCACGCAAGCAGCCGTTAACGGCTTGACGACCGTCACCATCCCTACCGCCAGGCATGGCGGCGGTAGGTTGTTCAATGATACCGCCAGAGGCCTTGGCGGTAGCAAAAGGGTCAGATCTCGATTTTTTTCCAACCAGGGTCAGATCCAGCTAAAGTACACGAAAAGGGTCAAACCACGAAATTTTACGGCAAGATCCACCCCACAAATTGAGCCGGGCCACGGGCCTGCGGCTGTGGCAGCCTGGCGAGATCCACCCCACAAATTGAGCTGGAGCCACGGGCCCGTGGCTGACACGATCAACCACGGTGGAGGCTTGGTAGAAACTTTGGGTTAGGAATCGGGGTGACGCTGGTGCTGGATATGATAAAGTCCTCTCCGTGTCTAGAGGGAAGGGGAGCGACGGAGTAGGAGACGGAAGCATGGTGTGGCGGTCGCCGACAGTTTGGTCGTGTCACACATAACCATCTCCTGTTTAGTGTGACGTGGCACCCGACGTGTGGGGCCACCCAGAGTGGTTTGTGCCTGCGTGTGTGGGTTAAAAGACCAGCCTGTTGGTCTAGAGAGTCATGCGTGTTGAACTCATTCTCTCTATCCCAAACTTTCCTCTGAAATCCTAATCCCCTTCTCCAAGTCCCACCCGTTATTGCTCCTCCTCTTCCCACAATTTATTTACAACTGGTATCCAGACCCAGTTCTGCCGAGTTTTTCTCCCCCAGCCATGGTACTCTCTGAAGTTTGGGCCGCGAACGGTAACATCCACCGCGTAAGGTGTGAGTCCGTGTAAGGTTGGAGGCGCAGAGCGCCCTCAACACATAGATCTCGCCAAGCAGCTTGATCTACGCAAGGGGGCGTCGATGCGGCACGCAAGGCGGTCGGGGATACACATCTCCGACCCGATCGGTCACTGTTTGAGCTAAATCGGCAGATCTCGGGTAGGGCGTCTTGATCTGGTAGCCTTGGCATGATGGTTAACGGTGTCCTGGACTAGGGGGTACCAACCTAGTTGTCCCATAGTCCTCGGGCCGGGCTTATGGGCCTTATTCTTGTAAGGAAGGACTCCGGAAGCTTTGCACCTCGACGTGATCAAGACAGCCTTTCCCGAAGACTTGTCGTGTACTCCATGGATATCTCTCGCCGTGGCCATACACATCCCTAGATCTATAACTGACTATGTAACCCTAGGCACTCCTCTGGCGTGTATATAAGTGCTACCTCTTGAGCATGCGTTGGTTTTCCCTTGAAGAGGAAAGGGTGATGCAACAAAGTAGCGTAAGTATTTCCCTCAATTTTTGGGAACCAAGGTATCAATCCAGTGGGAGACTACATGCAAGTCACCTAGTACCTGCACAAACAATCAAGAACCTTGCAACCAACGCGATAAAGGGGTTGTCAATCCCTTCACGGCCAATCGCAAAAGTGAGATGTGATAAAGATAGTAAGATAAATATTTTTGGTATTTTTGTTGTATAGATTGAAAAGTAAAGATTGCAAAATAAATAAATAGTAAACTAGAATTGTAGACCGGAAACTTATATGATGGAAAATAGACCCGGGGGCCATAGGTTTCACCAGTGGCTTCTCTCATGATAGCATATATTACGGCGGGTGAACAAATTACTGCTGAGCAATTGATAGAAAAGCGCATAATTATGAGAATATCTAGGCATGATCATGAATATAGGCATCACGTCCGTGTCAAGTAGACCGAAACAATTCTGCATCTACTACTATTACTCCACACATCGACCGCTATCCAGCATGCATCTAGAGTATTAAGTTCATAAGAACAGAATAACGCATTAAGAAAGATGACATGATGTAGAGGGATAAACTCAAGCAATATGATATAAACCCCATCTTTTTATCCTCGATGGCAACAATACAATACGTGCCTTGCTGCCCCTACTGTCACTGGGAAAGGACACCGCAAGAGTGAACCCAAAGCTAAGCACTTCTCCCATTGCAAGAAAGATCAATCTAGTAGTCCAAACTAAACCGATAATTCGAAGAGACTTGCAAAGATAACAAATCATGCATATAAGAATTCAGAGAAGAACCAAATATTGTTCATAGATAATCTTGATCATAATCCATAATTCATCGGATCTCGGCAAACACACCGCAAAAGAGTATTACATCGAATAGATCTCCAAGAACATCGAGGAGAACTTTGTATTGAGAACCAAAGAGAGAGAAGAAGCCATCTAGCTAATAACTATGGACCCAAAGGTCTGTAGTAAACTACTCACACATCATCGGAGAGGCTATGGTGTTGATGTAGAAGCCCTCCATGATCGAATCCCCCTCCGGCAGATCGCCAGAAAAGGCCCCAAGATGGGATCTCACAGGTACAGAAGGTTGCGGTGGTGGAAAAGTGGTTTCGTGGCTCCCCCTGATGTTTTTAGGGTATAAGAGTATATATAGGCGAAAGAAGTACGTCGGTGGAGCTCCGTGGGGCCCACGAGGGTGGGGGCGCACCTACCCCCCTAGGCGCGCCCTCCTGCCTCGTGGAGGCCTCGCGGAGTTCCAGACTTCAACTCCAAGTCTTCTGGATTGCGTTTATTCCAAGAAAGATCATCGCGAAGGTTTCATTCCGTTTGGTATTCCTTTTCTACAAAACACCGAAATAGGCAAAAAACAGAAACTAGCACTGGGCCTCCGGTTAATAGGTTAGTCCCAAAAATAATATAAAGAGCATATTAAAGCCCATTAAACATCCAAAACAGATAATATAATAGCATGGAACAATAAAAATTATAGATACGTTGGAGACGTATCAAGCATCCCCAATCTTAATTCCTGCTCGTCCTCGAGTAGGTAAATGATAAAAACATAATGTTTGATGTGGAATGCTACCTAACATAAATTTTCAATGTAATTTCTTTTATTGTGGCATGAATGTTCAGATCCGAAAGATTCAAGACAAAAGTTTAGTATTGACGTAAAAATAATAATACTTCAAGCATACTAACCAAGCAATATGTCTTCTCAAAATAACATAACCAAAGAAAGCTCATCCCTACAAAATCATATAGTTTGGCTATGCTTCATCTTCGTCACACAAAATGCTCCCATCATGCACAACCCCGATGACAAGCCAAGCAATTGTTTCATACTTTAGTATTCTCAAACTTTTTCAACTTTCACGCAATATATGAGCGCGAGCCATGGACATAGCACTATAGGTGGAATAGAATGGTGGTTGTGGAGAAGACAAAAAAGAGGAAGATGGTCTCACATCAACTAGGTGTATCAATGGGCTATGGAGATGCCCATCAATAGATATCAATGTGAGTGAGTAGGGATTGCCATGCAACGGATTCACTAGAGCTATAAGTGTATGAAAGCTCAATGAAAGAAACTAAGTGGGTGTGCATCCAACTCGCTTGCTCACGAAGACCTAGGGTATTTGAGGAAGCCCATCATTGGAATATACAAGCCAAGTTCTATAATGTAAAATTCCCACTAGTATATGAAAGTGACAACATATGAGACTCTCTATCATGAAGATCATGGTGCTACTTTGAAGCACAAGTGTGGTAAAAGGATAGTAACATTGTCCCTTCTCTCTTTTCTCTCATCTCTTTATTTTTTGGTGGGCTTCTTTGGCCTTTTTTTATTTTTCGTCCGGAGTCTCATCCCGACTTATGGGGGAATCATAGTCTCCATCATCCTTTCCTCACATGGGACAATGCTCTAATAATGATGATCATCACACTTTTATTTACTTACAACTCAAGAATTACAACTCGATACTTAGAACAAAATATGACTCTATGTGAATGCCTCCGTCGGTGTACCGGGATATGCAATGAATCAAGAGTGACATGTATGAAAAATGAATGGTGGCCTTGCCACAAATACGATGTCAACTACATGATCATGCAAAGCAATATGAAAATGATGGAGTGTGTCATATTAAACGGAACATTGGAAAGTTGCATGGCAATATATCTCAGAATGGCTATGGAAATGCCATAATAGGTAGGTATGGTGGCTGTTTTGAGGAAGGTAAGTGATGGGTTCATGCTACCGGCGAAAGTTGCGCGACACAAGAGAGGCTAGCAATGGTGGAAGGGTGAGAGTGCGTATAATCCATGGACTCAACATTAGTCATAAAGAACTCACATACTTATTGCAAAAATCTACAAGTCATCAAACCCAAAGCACTACGCGCATGCTCCTAGGGGGATAGACTACTAGGGAAAAGCCTAGCAGCAGCGCGGGTTCTAGGTATATTAGTAGCGCGCGGACCGGTGCTACTAATAAGGCGCTACAGCTAACCCGTAGCAGCAGCGCGTGCACACCCGTGCTACTGCTATACAAGTGTAGCAGCAGCGTGCTCCGTGGAAGATCGCTACTGCTAATATCTCTAGCGCGCTTTGCCAGGATGCGCTACTGCTACTGTGATGCTGTTGCTAACTTTTCTCCACTCGCTACTTCTAATTTTAGTAGTTTTTGTTTTTTTTTCTATATTTTTTTGTATTTGAACAGGCTTTATACAAGAATCTTTAGCAGATACAAATGTCATCATGATACACATACAAATGGCTGCGAGACCACAAATGTAATCATAGCATATACATACAAATAGTCTCATCATAATCATCATCCAACACAAAGTGGTATCTCATATCATCTCGAAAATAGCGATACATGCAAGTCTCGAATACTTGCAACTACAACGTCATCCATCTAAACAATGGTATACGCGAGAAGAGCTATCACTATGAGTGAGAGCGGAACTATGTAGTACATGAGTTCGTATCCTCTCTCGCATTAGCGTGAACCTAAACTAACTATTGCCTGTCGCTCGGAAACCAGAAACTGGTACACCTGGGCCTGACACTCCGGCCACTCGTCGTATATATACTCCTGGCGTAGCACTTCTTCGCATCGATGATCTATGCACCTGCATCGTCACGTGAGTCGATGATATGCAACATATATAGTTGAGCAACAGAAAGAGACAAACTTGGCAAAAATAGAAGCAACATATCATAAGCATAAATAACAAAGTTGATCGTACCCAAAATGCCCTAACTAGAGTGATCGTCGCTAGTCGAGGAGGACGGTTTAATTACATCACAAATAAAGTTTCGTCGTGCATAACTCAAAGTTTCGTCATACAGAAAGTATGGACTAAACGGACACATTGTCATATATCGACAATCACTCCAACATGTCGTGCCATCCATCCAAGTCAGGGAGATAGTCCCCGAGCCTAGGGAAAGGCTTCAGGTCGAGACGCCGAGAGGCTACCTGTGTTCGGATGTCTTCCCGCGACATTTGTCCTTCTTCGTAGAACATCCCTATTTTTCCGACGACCTCCTTCATGATGATTTGGGCAAGTTCGCGCTGGATGTGATAGAACTTAGCTCGAAGTCAATGATCCTCGATATCTCCTACGTTCTTTGCCCATTATAGAATATGGGCATCGCCGGATTTAGCTGACATGCGAAGGTTCTGGTGATCCCGTCTGTACTCCAGCATGTGGTGTAGGACATAGAATCCATCATTAAGAGAATCACTCAGTTGCTGGATGCAGCAGAAGTCGGTCTTATGGCCGAAGCCGGGCCTTCCATCCCTTCTCTTCTTGTCCTTGTTGACCTCTCCACCCTGTGCGCCGTAGTGAAAGATAGCACTGTCGAGAAGATCCTTGATGTGGGTGTAATCCTTTTTGTTAATGTTCTTCGACGAGTCCAAGTAAAGAGCGTGGGAGTATCGGGGGTAGAGGATGATGAGGACAGCGCGCCCGCCGCTGCGCAAAATAAGTACACCTCAAATTAATTAGCCTCCACCATGCAAATGAATGATTGAAATCGAAGGAAGGATATCCGTGCGGATGACTTACAGGGGATGATAAGGCACGAGAATCGCCTCCTTGTCCTTATTGGCGAGCATGAAATTGACGATGTATTGCCTCGCGTATTCATGGTGCTTTGCGCAGACTCCCAAGAAGCCCTCGTGCATGAAGTACGGGTCAGCGACACAGATATGAGGTATCTGCTCAACCCCGATGATGTAGTTCATGTGCAAGGCATAAAGGCGGACAAATGTAAAATCCAGCTTCCTCACGTGAAACATGTCAAATATGTAATCGAATCGAAGGAAGAACTTATCCGCGGGGAAGAAGTCGATGTACGACAATTGTCGCGGAACGTTAACCACGTAGAGTGGGTATCCTGGATCTTTCGAGGCGATGACGACTTTCTCATCCGCAGCACATCATCATGAAGTCTCCTTAGGTCGCTGAATCTGGCCTCTAGCGCTGCTGGAGGTAGGATTGGTTGACCTGGGATATGCCATTTTTCCGCACCGGGGATATCTATACGGTCTTGAACCCGATGCTGCTGAGGCGGCTGGATCATAGAATCAGCTTTTTTGCCTTTCCTCGTTCTCTTCCTAGACTTATTTACTACCAGAAGGTCGTCCATAATATGTTTAGCCTCCGGAGACGGCAATTCAGGCACCGACTCATAACGCTCAAACCCTAAGTAGGCGCCAGTATAGACATACGGTTGAGTGCCATCGTCATCCTCATCCTCATCCATGGCGACGTCATCAAAAACTAATGGAGCCTCTTCCTTACCCCGTCCGCTATCAGCCGACGCTAATTGGGTAGGTGGGGTGTTGATGTTCATACCTTGCTGAGACTGCGTGCTCGTGGGTGTGCTCCCGGCCGCCTCCAGACGAAGCAGACTCTTTGGCCACAACAGGACCCACCCATTGCAACAATCACCAAGCCGCTGCGGGGTCTCGTCGTCATCCCCCACTAGTACCAGAGGAGGCAAATTCTCGTGGCCCGGTTTGACACTGGCCACGGAAACCTTGAAGACGTTCGGGGGGATCGGCCGGCTGTGGAACAATGGTTCCTTCGGCTTCATTATCGTCGCCTTCCCCACGTCCACCTTCTGGTCACCGATGGTGTACAATATGGTGCACGGGGTTTCGTCGGCCTGCAAAGAAAAGTCTGCGACGTGAGACATCCGAAAGGCAACGAAAACGGGAGATTATACATTTATTGAAGGGGGACGGTGTGAAAGATACTGTGAGGGCGTCGAGCTCAGCCAAAGACGAAGCACCGCCGAGCACGTCCGGTGCCGGAGCCGGTGCAGGAGCCGGTGCGGGAGCCGGTGCAGCTGCAGGTGCTGGTGCAACGCTAGTCGAGCTGCTCCCCAAGAAGTCAGCAAAGGGAAAGTCCTCTGCATTTTTATCTGGATTTTGCCTGCTCCAATTGAAACGGCCGGAACCAAGGTAGTAGACATATCTACAAGCACCTGTTTTGCGGCAGCTACCGCTGTCGCGACTGTCTCAGATGATTTCTTCTCAACCGCAATCTCAACCTTCTTGTCGATGTTTTCTTCAGTTAACCTCCGTCTTTCCTTTCTCTCCCCCGTGGTCTCATGGTAGTACTTCTTCCACGTGGCGCCGTCTCCCACACCGTGCACGCGTCCGTACGACGGTCGAGTCTCCACCGGGAGTCGTTTCAATATGTTCAATGCCCGGTTGAATGGAGTGTCCCACTTGGGCCTCGCCAACGCCTCGGACGGTGAGTCACTTTCGGCCGCAATCCTGTGCTGCTCTCTCGGCAAAAGGCACAAGGATCGTTTACAAATATGACTAACGTGCAGTCGAATTGATAGAAAACTAAAATTACTAGCAGTCTCATGAACTCCGTCGTGACCGCATTCGTTTCGAAAACCTTCTTCACTGGGTCCCAACGGTGCCGGTCCCTGAGGGCGTCACACTCCCGCGGGACGGTGAACTCCGCCAAGGGGTCTGGGATGCCCAGACTCGTGGCTTCCGCGTCCACCTTGGCCCATATGGACCTCTTCCCGCCGTAACCACGGCTTCCGAGGTGGTGGCACCCAATGTTCCTCTGTTGAAGCCCCTTCATGTACTTCGACTTTTTCTTGGCATCTTCGGCCTCGCAAGCCGCCTTAAATATTTCAAAGTGCTCTTTCGTGATTGTCGGATTATCCTTTACAATCTCGGAGTAGGGTTCCTTTTTGTCGATGATCCTTGCTTTCACCCTTGTTTTCCAGGCGGCCAAGGCGTCGCTAAACTTGGACATGGCGTGTTTGTTTATCTTCTTCATTGCCGGGTCTTTATCTGGATCTTTAAAATCCTTTTCATTCCGGCCCGGGAACAAGAATATCTGGTGCAACTTCTTTAGGAGGGAGGGCCTCATATTATCTATCTTCTGTAGTTTCTCATCGTTGATGGTGGCGGTTGTCCGTACGATGCAGCCTATTTGATTGCCGTAGCACGCGCGCGCTTCCTCGGACGCGGTTGGCTCAAAATTGCCGTCGTCCACCGCCGTGACCACCAGTCTAGTAGTCTTGCGTTTGTTAGGAAGCCGTTGCCTCTTTGCTTTCGGTTCTACACCGGCTCCGCTCCCCGAGGCAGCGCCGGCCTCAGTCTGAGCGCCGGTTTTGATGCCGGTCTCAGTCTCAGCACCAGTCTGAGTGTCGGTCTCAGTCCCCGATGCCACCGGTGGGCCCAGCAACAACATCGATTGATCGTCGGCAAGGCTCAAAAATTCGTCTGCCGCCATGTAGACGTCGTCGCAATCACCAGAACCCTATCCTTCATCGTTGCTAGCCATGTTTCCTACGATGAAATCTAGTCAATTAATTCTAGACCTAATAAAATGAATAATGACATAAAAAAGGCCTATTGTTTTGCAGGAACGTTGACTCCTTCCCGGTGCGGCAAATCCCGGGCACTCGATATGTCCTAGTTTGTAGCACAAGTCATGCCGAAATTCACGGAAAATTTCGGCATGACCTTTGCTAAAAAGTGGACAAATCGAGAACCTAAAATTTGCCAGAACGGAAATGAATCAACATTCCGGCAAAACATAGGCCACTCGGCTTCATTCCCTGGAAACAACAAAAGGCCACTTGGGCACAATCGAAACATGTGCAAACACAATTGAGGAATTTGCATATATCCTGACCACTTCAAATTTGCATGTCCTAGCGTTTGACACTACAAGAAAATCTACACAAATCTCATGCTCTCTCAAACTCAATTCAAAAACCTAATATAGATTATATTTAGTTAACTACTGAACTAAACTTTACTCTAAACTAAACCCTACTGCCCTAATTAACATCTAGTTAAACAAACTCAATTCAAAAACTAAACCCTACTGAACTAATTAACATCAACATTATCTACTACTTAACATCTATTATTACCCTAACTAAAAACATCAACATTATCTACTACTTAACATTAACATCTATTAACTAAAAAGGATGGGTGGGGGGGGGGCTTACAGAGAGGGGAGAGACGGTGGCGGGGAAGTGCTCGACGACGGAGGTAGGGGCGGCGAGGGCGGGCTCGGGATCGGGAGGCGGCGGTCCTGGGCAGGCTAGGGGGCGGTGAGGTCGAGGGCGGCGGCGGTGAGATCGAGGGAGGCGACGGTGAGGTCGAGGGCGGCCCGAGAGGCGGCGGCAGTGAGGCTGGGCGGCCTCGGGCGGCGGTGGTGAGGAAGAGCGCGGCGTCGACGCCGGCAGGAGACGACGGCGAAGTGGGGGCGACGGGGAAGTGGGGCGAGGGATTTGGGGGAGAAGTGGTGGCCGGGGGGAAACCTTTTTTGGTTAAGTCAAAAGTAACGGTAGCGCGTTACAGAAAACGCGCTATAGCTAAGTTAGCTTTAGCGCGTTTCAGCAAACGCGCTACCGCTACATCTTCATCCTTTTTCCCTTTTTCATTTATTTTTCTTTACATTTTATATTTTTCCTTTCTCCTTTTTCTATTTCTTTCATTTTCATTTACTTTTCTATTCGTTTTTCATTTTATTTTGTTTTCGTTAGCAGTAGGGCTTTACTCATAAATGCGCTGCTATAAGAATATTAGCGGTAGCGCGGTTTCTGGAAGATCGCTACTACTATGTGTAGCCCATCGGCTTAGTGGTTGGAATTTTAGTAGTAGCGAGTTTTGGGTGAGACGCGCTACTGATATATATTCATCTGCAACGCGCTTATTTTGCACGTGCTACTGCTATCTAGCAGTAGCGTGCTTTTTTAACAAGCGCTACTGCTAAAGTTCTGTGTATAACGTTTTCCCTAGTAGTGTTGGTAGGAAAAGACCATCGCTCGTCCCCGACTGCCACTCATAAGGAAGGCAATCAAAGAAACACCTCATGCTTCAAATTTGTCACACAACGGTTACCATACGTGCATGCTACGGGACTTGCAAACCCCAACACAAGTATTTCTCAATTTCACAATTACTCAACTAGCACGACTCTAATATCACTATCTTCATATCTCAAAACAATTATCAAGTATCAAACTTCTCGTAGTGTTTAATGCACTCTATATGAAAGTTTTTATTATACCCATTTTGGATGCCCATCATATATATTAGGAATAATTTTATAACCAAAGCAAATTACCATGCTGTTCTAAAAGACTCTCAAAATAATATAAGTGAAGCATGAGAGATCAATAATTTCTACAAAATAAAACCACCACCATGCTCTAAAAAGATATAAGCGAAGCACTAGAGCAAAATTATCTAGCTCAAAAGATATAAGTGAAGCACATAGAGTATTCTAATAAATTCCAATTCATGTGTGTCTATCCCAAAAGGTGTGTACAGCAAGGATGATTGTGGTAAACTAAAAAGCAAAGACTGAAATCATACAAGACGCTCCAAGCAAAACACATATCATGTGGTGAATAAAAATATAGCCTCAAGTAAAGTTACCGATAGACGAAGACGAAAGAGGGGATGCCTTCCGGGGCATCCCCATGCTTAGGCTTTTGGTTGTCCTTGAATTTTACCTTGGGGTGCCTTGGGCATCCCCAAGCTTAGGCTCTTGCCACTCCTTATTCCAAAATCCATCAAATCTTTACCCAAAAACATGAAAACTTCACAACACAAAACTTAAACAGAAAATCTCATGAGCTCCGTTAGTATAAGAAAACAAATCACCACTTTAAAGTACTGTAATGAAATCATTCTTTATTTATATTGGTGTTAAACCTACTGTATTCCAACTTCTCTATGGTTCATACCCCCCGATACTAGCCATAGATTCATTAAAATAAGCAAACAACACACGAAAAACAGAATCTGTCAAAAACAGAACAGTGTGTAGCAATCTGTATCAAAGACTTCACCCATGTATTCCCAAAGGTTCTACTTGGTGCAAACACTAATTAAAACATAAAACCACATCTAAACAGAGGCTAGATGAATTACTTGTTACTAAACAGGAACAAAAAGCAAGGAACAAAAATAAAATTGGGTTGCCTCCCAACAAGCGCTATCGTTTAACGCCCCTAGCTAGGCATAAAAACAAGAATAGATCTAGGTATTGACATCTTCGGTATGAAATTCTTCAATTGAACACATATGACCCTTAGGAGGTTCTTTGGTTTTGTTAATGATCAAACTCCTAGGCAAGAAATCAAGAAATTCATTTGTAGCAAAAGGTTCCTTAATGATATCAAAAAAATTGGGGTGAACACTTATTGATTTGAGGTCTTGCTACCTCTTGAGCACTGCGTTGATTTTCCCTTGAAGAGGAAAGGGTGATGCAACAAAGTAGCGTAAGTATTTCCCTCAGTTTTTGAGAACCAAGGTATCAATCCAGTAGGAGGCTACGCGCGAGTCCCTCGCACCTACACAAAACAAGTAAATCCTCACAACCAACGCGATAAGGGGTTGTCAATCCCTACACGGTCACTTACGAGAGTGAGATCTGATAGATATGATAGGATAATATTTTTGGTATTTTTGTGATAAAGATGCAAAGTAAAATAAAAGCAAAGTAAAAAGCAACGGAAATAACTAAGTGTTGGAAGATTAATATGATGAAGATAGACCCGGGGGCCGTAGGTTTCACTAGTGGCTTCTCTCAAGAGCATAAGTATTTTACGGTGGGTGAACAAATTACTGTTGAGCAATTGACAGAATTGAGCATAGTTATGAGAATATCTAGGTATGATCATGTATATAGGCATCACGTCCGAGACAAGTAGACCGACTCCTGCCTGCATCTACTACTATTACTCCACACATCGACCGCTATCCAGCATGCATCTAGAGTATTAAGTTCATAAGAATAGAGTAACGCCTTAAGCAAGATGACATGATGTAGAGGGATAAATTCATGCAATATGATAAAAACCCCATCTTGTTATCCTCGATGGCAACAATACTATACGTGCCTTGCTGCCCCTACTGTCACTGGGAAAGGACACCGCAAGATTGAACCCAAAGCTAAGCACTTCTCCCATTGCGAGAAAGATCAATCTAGTAGGCCAAACCAAACTGATAATTCGAAGAGACTTGCAAAGATAACCAATCATACATAAAAGAATTCAGAGAAGATTCAAATATTGTTCATAGATAAACTTGATCATAAACCCACAATTCATCGGTCTCAACAAACACACCGCAAAAGAAGATTACATCGAATAGATCTCCACGAGAGAGGGGGAGAACATTGTATTGAGATCCAAAAAGAGAGAGGAAGCCATCTAGCTAATAACTATGGACCCGAAGGTATGAGGTAAACTACTCACACTTCATCCGAGGGGCTATGGTGTTGATGTAGAAGCCCTCCGTGACCGATGCCCCTTCTGGCGGAGCTCCAGAACAGGCCCCAAGATGGGATCTCGTTGGTATAGAAGGTCGCGGCGGTGCAATTAGGTTTTTGGCTCCGTCTCTGATCGTTTGGGGGTACGTAGGTATATATAGGAGGAAGAAGTACGTCGGTGGAGCAACAGGGGGCCCACGAGGGTGGAGGGCGCGCCCTGGGGGGGGGGGGTAGGCGCACCCCCCTACCTCGTGGCTTCCCTGTTGGTTGCTTGACGAAGGGTCCAAGTCTCCTGGATCTTGTTCGTTCCAAAAATCACGTTCCCGAAGGTTTCATTCCGTTTGGACTCCGTTTGATATTCTTTTTCTGCGAAACTCTGAAATAGGCAAAAAACAACAATTCTGGGCTGGGCCTCCGGTTAGTAGGTTAGTCCCAAAAATAATATAAAAGTGAATAATAAAGCCCAATAATGTCCAAAACAGTAGATAATATAGCATGGAGCAATAAAAAATTATAGATACGTTGGAGACGTATCAAGCATCCCCAAGCTTAATTCCTGCTTGTCCTCGAGTAGGTAAATGATAAAAAACAGAATTTTTGATGCGGAGTGCTACTTGGCATAATTTCAATGTAATTCTTCTTAATTGTGGTATGAATATTCAGATCCGAAAGATTCAAGATAAAAGTTCATATTGACATAAAAATAATAATACTTCAAGCATACTAACTAAGCAATTATGTCCTCTCAAAATAACATGGCCAAAGAAAGTTCATCCCTACAAAATCATATAGTTTAGTCATGCTCCATCTTCGTCACACAAAAATGCTCTCGTCATGCACAACCCCGATGACAAGCCAAGCAATTGTTTCATACTTTAGTAATCTCAAACTTATAGACCCTACATGAGCGCGAGCCATGGACATAGCACTATCGGTGGAATAGAATATGATGATGGGGGTTATGTGGAGAAGACAAAAAAGGAGAAATTCTCACATCAATGAGGCTAATCAATGAGCTATGGAGATGCCCATCGATTGATGTTAATGCAAGGAGTAGGGATTTCCATGCAACGGATGCACTAGAGCTATAAATATATGAAAGCTCAACAAAAGAAACTAAGTGGGTCTGCATCCAACTTGCTTGCTCACGAAGACCTAGGGCACTTGAGGAGGCCCATTGTTGGAATATACAAGCCAAGTTCTATAATGAAAAATTCCCACTAGTATATGAAAGTGACAAAACAAGAGACTCTCTATCATTAAGATTATGGTGCTACTTTGAAGCACAAGTGTGGTAAAGGATAGTAACATTGTCCCTTCTCTCTTTTTCTCTCATTTTTTGGGCCTTCTCTTTTTTTATGGCCTTTCTCTCTCTTTTTATTCCTCACTTGGGACAATGCTCTAGAAAATGATGATCATCACACTTCTATTTATTTACAACTCAATGATTACAACTCGATACTACAACAAAGTATGACTCTATATGAATGCCTCCGGCGGTGTACCGGGATATGCAATGAACCAAGAGTGACATGTATGAAGAATTATGAATGGTGGCTGTGCCACAAATACTATGTCAACTAAATGATCATGCGAAGCAATATGACAATGATGAATGTGTCATGATAAATTGGATGGTGGAAAGTTGCATGGCAATATATCTCGGAATGGCTATGGAAATGCCATAATAGGTAGGTATGGTGGCTGTTTTGAGGAAGATATAAGGAGGTTTATGTGTGAAAGAGCGTATCATATCACGGGGTTTGGATGCACCGGCGAAGTTTGCACCAACTCTCAATGTGAGAAAGGGCAATGCACGGTACCGAAGAGGCTAGCAATGGTGGAAAGGTGAGAGTGCGTATAATCCATGGACTCAACATTAGTCATAAAGAACTCACATACTTATTGCAAAAATCTACAAGTCATCAAAAAACAAGCACTACGCGCATGCTCCTAGGGGGATAGATTGGTAGGAAAAGACCATCGCTCGTCCCCGACCGCCACTCATAAGGAAGACAATCAAAGAACACCTCATGTTACAAATTTGTTATATAACGTTTACCATACGTGCATGCTACGGGACTTGCAAACTTCAACACAAGTATCTCTCAAATTCACAACTACTCAACTAGCACGACTTTAATATCACTACCTCCATGTCTCAAAACAATCATCAAGCATCAAACTTCTCTTAGTATTCAACACACTCATAAGAAAGTTTTTTTACTAATCTTGAATACCTAGCATATTAGGATTTAAGCAAATTAACATTCTATTTAAGACTCTCAAAATAATCTAAGTGAAGCATGAGAGATCAATAGTTTCTATAAAACAAATCCACCACCGTGCTCTAAAAGATATAAGTGAAGTACTAGAGCAAAAACTATATAACTCAAAAGATATAAGTGAAGCACATAGAGTATTCTAATAATTTCCGAATCATGTGTGTCTCTCTCAAAAAGGTGTGTACAGCAAGGATGATTGTGGTAAACTAAAAAAACAAAGACTCAAATCATACAAGACGCTCCAAGCAAAAGACATATCATGTGGTGAATAAAAATATAGCTCCAAGTAAAGTTACCGATGGAAGTAGACGAAAGAGGGGATGCCTTCCGGGGCATCCCCAAGCTTTGGCTTTTTGGTGTCCTTAGATTATCTTGGGGGTGCCATGGGCATCCCCAAGCTTAGGCTCTTGCCACTCCTTGTTCCATAATCCATCAAATCTTCCACCTAAAACTTGAAAACTTCACAACACAAAACTCAGCAGAAAATCTCGTGAGCTCCGTTAGCGAAAGAAAACAAAAGACCACTTCAAGGCACTGTAATGAAGTAATTCTTTATTTATATTGGTGTTAAACCTAATGTATTCCAAATTCTCTATGGTTTATAAACTCTTTTACTAGCCATAGAATCATCAAAATAAGCAAACAACACACGAAAAACAGAATCTGTCAAAAACAGAACAGTCTGTAGTAATCTGTAACTAACGCAAACTTCTGGAACTCCAAAAAATCATCCAAAATAGGAAGACCTAGGCAATTTGTTTATTGATCAGAAGCAATTGGAATCAAGATTTTATCACGTTCTGGTGATTTTTAACAATTGTTTTCGTGAACAGAAAGTTTCTGGAAATTACAGGAAGATCAAATAACTATCATCCAAGAAGATCCTATAGGTTTAACTTGGCACAAACACTAATTAAAACATAAAAACACATCTAACCAGAGGCTAGAACAGATATTTATTGAATAACAGAAAGTAAAAATATTGGGTTGTCTCCCAACAAGCGCTTTTCTTTAAAGCCTTTTAGCTAGGCATTGGTAATTTTAATGATGCTCACATGAAAGACAAAAATTGAAGCACAAAGAGAGCATCATAAAACACGTGGCAAACACATCTAAGTCTAACATACTTCCTATGCATAGGCATCTTATAGGAAAACAAATTATCAAGGCAAGCAAAAACTAGCATATACAAGGAAGCGGAAAGAAACAATAGCAATCTCAACATAACGAGAGGTAATTTAGTAACATGAAAGTTTCTACAACCATATTTTCCTCTCTCATAATAATTACATGTAGGATCATAAGCAAATTCAACAATATAGCTATCACAAAACATATTTTCAACACGATCCACATGCATGCAAAGTTGACACTCTTCCGAAATAGTGGGATTATCATTAACTAAAGTCATGACCTCTCCAAGCCCACTTTTATCAAAAATTTCATAAGATTGATCAAAATCCAAATATGTGGGATCTAAAGTTGACACTCTTCCAAACCCACTTTCAATACTATTGCAAACATTATTATCAACCTCATATCCATCATGGGGCTTAAATAAATTTTCAAGATCAAAAGAAGAATCACCCCAATCATGATCATTGCAACAGGTAGTAGACATAGCAAAACTAGCATCCCCAAGCTTAGGGTTTTGCATATTATTAGCACAATTTACATCAAGAGAATTTATAGTAAAATCATTGCAATCATGCTTTTTATTCAAGGAGCTATCGTGAATCTCTTCATAAATTCCTTTATCACAATTTTCAGATTCACAAATTTCAAGCAAAACTTCATAAAGATAATCTAGTGCATCCAAATCACTAGGAATTGGTTCATCATAATTGGATCTCTTAAAAAGATTGGCAAGCGGATGAGGATTCATAGATATTAGCTTCTCTGTTTAGGAATAAATACTCAACTATTACAATCAAACGAGCAAACGAGCCAAGTAAGACATCAAGGCAAACAAAAAGACGAACGGAAAAGAGAGGGCGAATAAAACGGCAAGGGTGAAGTGGGGGAGAGGAAAACGAGAGGCAAATGGCAAATAATGTAATGCGGGAGATAAGGGTTTGTGACGGGTACTTGGTATGTTGACTTTTGCGTAGACCTCCCCGACAACGGCGCCAGAAATCCTTCTTGCTACCTCTTGAGCGCTGCGTTGGTTTTCCCTTGAAGAGGAAAGGGTGATGCAGCAAAGTAGCGTAAGTATTTCCCTCAGTTTTTGAGAACCAAGGTATCAATCCAGTAGGAGGCTACGCGCGAGTCCCTCACACCTACACAAAACAAATAAATCCTCGCAACCAACGCGATAAGGGGTCGTCAATCCCTACACGGTCACTTACGAGAGTGAGATCTGATAGATATGATAGGATAATATTTTTGGTATTTTTGTGATAAAGATGCAAAGTAAAATAAAAGCAAAGTAAAAAGCAACGGAAATAACTAAGTGTTGGAAGATTAATATGATGAAGATAGACCCAGGGACCATAGGTTTCACTAGTGGCTTCTCTCAAGAGCATAAGTATTTTACGGTGGGTGAACAAATTACTGTTGAGCAATTGACAGAATTGAGCATACTTATGAGAATATCTAGGTATGATCATGTATATAGGCATCCTGTCCGAGACAAGTAGACCGACTCCTGCCTGCATCTACTAGTATTACTCCACACATCGACCGCTATCTAGCATGCATCTAGAGTATTAAGTTCATAAGGACAGAGTAATGCCTTAAGCAAGATGACATGATGTAGAGGGATAAATTCATGCAATATGATAAAAACCCCATCTTGTTATCCTCGATGGCAACAATACTATACGTGCCTTGCTGCCCCTACTGTCACTGGGAAAGGACACCGCAAGATTGAACCCAAAGCTAAGCACTTCTCCCATTGCAAGAAAGATCAATCTAGTAGGCCAAACCAAACTGATAATTCGAAGAGACTTGCAAAGATAACCAATCATACATAAAAGAATTCAGAGAAATGTTGTTCATAGATAAACTTGATCATAAACCCACAATTCATCGGTCTCAACAAACACACCGCAAAAGAAGATTACATCAAATAGATCGCCATGAGAGAGGGGGAGAACATTGTATTGAGATCCAAAAAGAGAGAGGATGCCATCTAGCTAATAACTATGGACCCGAAGGTCTGAGGTAAACTACTCACACTTCATCGGGGGGGCTATGGTGTTGATGTAGAAGGCCTCCGTGGTCGATGCCCCTTCCGGCGGAGCTCCGGAACAGGCCCCAAGATGGGATCTCGTGGGTACAGAAGGTTGCGGCGGTGGAATTAGGTTTTTGGCTCCGTCTCTGCTCGTTTGGGGGTACGTAGGTATATATAGGAGGAAGAAGTACGTCGGTGGAGCAACAGGGGGCCCACGAGGGTGGAGGGCGCGCCCTGGGGGGTAGGCGCGCCCCCTACCTCGTGGCTTCCCTGTTGGTTGCTTGACGTAGGGTCCAAGTCTCCTGGATCTTGTTCGTTCCAAAAATCACGTTCCCGAAGGTTTCATTCCGTTTGGACTCCGTTTGATATTCTTTTTCTGCGAAACTCTGAAATAGGCAAAAAACAGCAATTCTGGGCTGGGCCTCCGGTTAGTAGGTTAGTCCCAAAAATAATATAAAAGTGAATAATAAATCCCAATAATGTCCAAAACAGTAGATAATATACCATGGAGCAATCAAAAATTATAGATACGTTGGAGACGTATCAGGTCTTCATTTTCTTTACTAGAAGATTCAACCTTATTTTTAGGAACATAGATAAACTTGGCAACTTTGGTAGGAGGAGGATTTGAAGTATTTTTAACGGAAGAAAAGGCGGATCCCAAATTGGTAATAATATCTTCAAGTTTATCAATTCTAGTGGAATCTTGGTCTATCTTCTCATTAACCATGGGTTCCTTTTCCCTAAGATTTTTCAGAGTAACTCCTACCTTAGATCCATATTGGGTAATGTGGTTATGGATCTTTTTATCCAAATTTTTGATTAACTCTATAGTGGCAATTTTATTTTCAATAATATCAAGCCTTTGCATCACATGTTCCAAAGTTAAAATAGTTCCATTAACCAAAAGAGGTGGTGGGCCTAACAAATCTATCATAGCATTATAAGAATCAAAAGTATGGCTCCCCAAAAAATTCCCTCCGGTAATGGTATCAAGAATATATCTATTCCAAGGAGTGATGCCTACGTAAAAATTGCGAAGAAGAACGGAAGTGGATTGCTTTTTAGTAGATCTATTTTGAGCATTGCAAATTCTATACCAGGCATCTTTTAGATTTTCTCCCTCCCTCTGTTTAAAATTGAGAACTTCATTATCGGGGTATTAACAATGATAGGAGGACTAGCCATGATGGCTAAACAAATGATCTAACACACGGACACTCGAGAGGCAAGCGAAAAGAAGCGGACGAAAAAGAGGCGAAGAAAAGGCAAAGGTTTTCGAAAATCATTTTAGAAGTGGGGGAGAGGAAAATGAGAGGCAAATGGCAAATAATGTAATGCGAGGGAGAAGAGTTTGTGATGGGTACTTGGTATGTCTTGACTTGAGCGTAGATCTCCCCGGCAACGGCGCCAGAAATTGGCAAGTTGACGGGAGATCAAATCTTGACTTGACTTGGCGTAAACCTCCCCGGCAACGGCGCCAGAAATCCTTCTTGCTACCTCTTGAGCATGCGTTGGTTATCCCTTGAAGAGGAAAGGGTGATGTAGCAAAGTAGCATAAGTATTTCCCTCAGTTTTGAGAACCAAGGTATCAATCCAGTAGGAGACTACACGCAAGTCACCTAGTACCTGCACAAACAATCAAGAACCTTGCAACCAACGCGATAAAGGGGTTGTCAATCCCTTCCCGGCCAATCGCAAAAGTGAGATCTGATAAAGATAGTAAGATAAATATTTTTGGTATTTTTGTTGTATAGATTGGAAAGTAAATATTGCAAAATAAATAAATAGTAAACTAGAATTGTAGATCAGAAACTTATATGATGGAAAATAGACCCGGGGGTCATAGGTTTCACCAGTGGCTTCTCTCATGATAGCATATATTACGGTGGGTGAACAAATTACTGCCGAGCAATTGATAGAAAAGCGCATAATTATGAGAATATCTAGGCATGATCATGAATATAGGTATCGCGTCTGTGTCAAGTAGACCGAAATGATTCTGCATCTACTACTATTACTCCACACATCGACTGCTATCCAGCATGCATCTAGAGTATTGAGTTCATAAGAACAGAGTAACGCATTAAGCAAGGTGGCATGATGTAGAGGGATAAACTCAAGCAATATGATATAAGCCCCATCTTTTTTTCCTCGATGGCAACAATACAATATGTGCCTTGCTGCCCCTACTGTCACTGGGAAAGGACACCGCAAGATTGAACCCAAAGCTAAGCACTTCTCCCATTGCAAGAAAGATCAATCTAGTAGGCCAAACTAAACCGATAATTCGAAGAGACTTGCAAAGATAAAAAATCATGCATATAAGAATTCAGAGAAGAACCAAATATTGTTCATAGATAATCTTGATCATAAATCCACAATTCATTGAATCTCGGCAAACACATCGCAAAAGAGTATTACATCGAATAGATCTCCAAGAATATCGAGGAGAACTTTGTATTGAGAACCAAAGAGAGAGAAGAAGCCATCTAGCTAATAACTATGGACCCGAAGGTCTGTGGTAAACTACTCACACATCATCGTAGAGGATATGGTGTTGATGTAGAAGCCCTCCGTGATCGAATCCCCCTTCTGCAGATCACCGGAGAAGGCCCCAAGATGGGATCTCACGGGTACAGAAGGTTGCGGCGGTGGAAAGTGGTTTCGTGGCTCCCCTGATGTTTTTAGGGTATAATAGTATATAGAGGCGAAAGAAGTACGTCGGTGGAGATCCATATGGCCCACGAGGGTGGGGGGGGGGGGCGCCTACGCCCCCTGGGCGCGCCCTCCTGCCTCGTGGAGGCCTCGCGGAGTTCCAGACTTCAACTCCAAGTCTTCTGGATTGCGTTTGTTACAAGAAAGATCATCGCGAAGGTTTCATTCCGTTTGGATTCCGTTTGGTATTCCTTTTCTGCAAAACACTAAATAGGCCAAAAAAACAGAAACTGTCACTGGGCCTCCGGTTAATAGGTTAGTCCCAAAAATAATATAAAAGAGTATATTAAAGCCCATTAAACATCCAAAATAGATAATATAATAGCATGGAACAATAAAAAATTATAGATACGTTGGAGACGTATCAATAAGCCAAGGGATTTGGTCTGTAGATGTGACGCCCCCGATTTGACCGTACACTAATCATGCACGCAAATGTGTACGATCAAGATCAGGGACTCACGGGAAGATATCACAACACAACTCTACAACATAAATAAGTCATACAAGCATCATAATACAAGCCAGGGGCCTCGAGGGCTCGAATACAAGTGCTCGATCATAGACGAGTCAGCGGAAGCAACAATATCTGAGTACAGACATAAGTTAAACAAGTTTGCTTTAAGAAGGCTAGCACAAACTGGGATACAGATCGAACGAGGCGCAGGCCTCCTGCCTGGGATCCTCCTAACTACTCCTGGTCGTCGTCAGCGGCCTGCACGTAGTAGTAGGCACCTCCAGTGTCGTAGGTGTCGTCGTCGACGGTGGCGTCTGGCTCCTGGACTCCAGCATCTGGTTGCGACAACCAGATAGAAAGGAAAGGGGGAAAAGAGGGAGAGAAGCAACCGTGAGTACTCATCCAAAGTACTCGCAAGCAAGGAGCTACACTACATATGCATGGGTATATGTGTAAAGGGGCATATCAGTGGACTGAACTGCAGAATGCCAGAATAAAAGGGGGATAGCTAGTCCTGTCGAAGACTACGCTTCTGGCCATCTCCATCTTGCAGCATGTAGAAGAGAGTAGATTGAAGTCCTCCAAGTAGCATCGCATAGCATAATCCTACCCGGCGATCCCCTCCTCGTCGCCCTGTTAGAGAGCGATCACCGGGTTGTATCTGGCACTTGGAAGGGTGTATTTTATTCAGTATCCAGTTCTAGTTGTCATAAGGTCAAGGTACAACTCCGGGTCGTCCTTTTACCGAGGGACACGGCTATTCGAATAGATAAACTTCCCTGCAGGGGTGCACCACATAACCCAACACGCTCGATCCCATTTGGCCGGACACACTTTTCTGGGTCATGCCCGGCCTCGTAAGATCAACGCGTCGCAGCCCCACCTAAGCACAACAGAGAGGTCAGCACGCCGGTCTAATCCTAAGCGCGCAGGGGTCTGGGCCCATCGCCCTATGCACACCTGCACGTTGCGAACGCGGCCGCGAGCAGACCTAGCAACCCACACGATCACGGCGGTTACGTCAAAGCGGTCCAACACGGCGCGCGCCACTCAGTCGCTGACGTCACGAAGGCTTCGGCTGATACCACGACGCCGGGATACCCATAACTACTCCCGCGTAGATGGTTAGTGCGTATAGACCAAATGGCCAGACTCAGATCAAATACCAAGATCTCGTTAAGCGTGTTAAGTATCCGCGAACGCCGACCAGGGCCAGGCCCACCTCTCACCTAGGCGGTCTCAACCTGCCCTGTCGCTCCGCCACAAAGATCCACTTGCGGGTACTCCTACGAGCCGACCCGACTTTAGTCATCACATGTGTCATGTATATAGTATATAAGTATATACCCGTGATCACCGCCCAGGTGATCACGGCCCGATAGTATAGCACAGCAGACGGACAAGAATGTAGGGCCACTGATGGAAAACTAGCATCCTATACTAAGCATGTAGGATTGCAGGTAAAGGTAACAACAGTAGTAGCAAGGATAGGCTATGCATCAGGATAGGATATCGGAAAGCAGTAACATGCTACACTACTCTAATGCAAGCAGTATAGAGAAGAATAGGCGATATCTGGTGATCAAGGGGGGGGGGGCTTGCCTGGTTGCTCTGGCAAGTAGGAGGGGTCGTCAACTCCGTAGTCGAACTGGGCAGCAGCAGTGTCGGTCTCGTAGTCTACCGGAGAGAAGAGGGGGAAGAAACAGTAAATACAATGCAAACATAAACATGACGATGCGTGGCATGACAATGAGCAGTGCGAGGTGTGTCCTAACGCGACAGTAGGTGGTACCGGCGAAGGGGGGGAACATCCGGGAAAGTATTCCCGATGTTTTGCGTTTTCGGACAGATGGACCGGAGGGGGAAAGTTGCGAGTTCGATAGGTTAGGCAGGTGTGGTGGATGAACGGACTGCGTATCTGGATTCGTCTCGTCATTCTGAGCAACTTTCATGTTGAAAATATTTTAATCCGAGTTACGGATTAAAAGATATGATTTTCTAAAGATTTTATTAATTTCTGGAATTTAATTATTTATTTAATTTAATTCGAAAATGGATTTATGACATCAGCATGATGTCATGCTGATGTCAGCAGTCAACGTTGACCGTTCACCTGGTCAACCTAACAGGTGGGTCCCACCTGTCAATGACTGTTAGTTAATTAACCACTGTTTAGTTAAATTAATTAACTAATTAGATTAGTTTAAACATGATTAATTAACTTAATTAATTTAGTTAATTAATTATTTATTTATTTAATTTTATTTTTATTTTTATTTTCTTTATTTCTTTATTTATTAATTTTTTTAAATTAATTTATTATTTTTATCATCATCATTATTATTATTTTATTTTTATTTTTTATTTTTTATTTTTTTGTTCTGTGCGTGGGCCCCGACTGTCATTGGGCCAGGGGCCTTAGCGGGCGCGTGGGGTTACGGGCGTGGCCGTGGGCGCCGGAACGTGCGGGTGCGGGCGTTGCGGGCGTCGCCCGAACAGGCGCAGCGGGTGCCAGGACCCGGTCGGAGCGGGGGAGGCCGCTCGAGGGGGCGAGCAGGGGCGGAGCGCCGGCGACGAGCGCGGCACGATGGCGAGGCAGCGCGTGGGCGCGCGCGTAGGAGGTTCAGGCGAACCACGGGCGGAGCACAGCAGCGGGACCGCGACGAGGAGCAGCGGTACGCGTGGGGCGAGCAGCGGGGAAGCCCGAGCGCGCGGGGGGGGGGGGGCACGACGAGCGTGGTCGTGGGCGTGACCAGGGGCGAGCCCAGGCGCGGCCAACGGCACGGCGCCGGCGAGGCAAGGCGCGCCGCGGCGGGGCGTGGGCGACGGGCGCCCGTAGCCTGCCCGGGGCAGGGGAGGGCGGGGCCGTGGCCATGGCGGGGCACGAGGGCCACGGCGGGCGGAGGCGGGACGAGCGCAGTGGCCGGACGCGTGGGGAAGAGGAGAGGGAGGGGGGTCCTCGCGGCGGGGGTGCGGGGTCTGGGCAGCGAGCGCGGGGAGGAGTGACGGGGACGACCGGCGCAGGGGAGGAGGGGGAAGCAGGCCGGCGGCGGGGGGGGGGGGATGCTCCGGCGACGGCGAGCTCTGGGCGGCGGCGGAGAGGTCCAGAGGCGGCGGGGTCGAACGCCTCCTCCTCGATCCAGATCGGGGGAGGCAGAGGTGGGGGATTTTTCGGGGGGGGGGGGGAGTGGGTGGAGGTGTCGGTGGTGGTTGGGGGGAGTGGATAAGGTGAGTGGGGCACGGGGTGGGCCGGCCGAGGTTTAGGCAGGGGTGGGCCGGTCGGGCGGCCTGGTGGCCAGCTGGGCCAGTCGGCCCAGTGGGGGGGTTTCTCTTTTTTTGTTTTGTAATTTCTTTTCTTTTATTTATTTGCTGTTCTGCTTTATTTCAATTTAAACTATCTAGGCATTTTATAAAAATGTGTCTACCACACCATATTTACTTATGCAAAATATGGCATCTCCCGAACATTTTTATTTTAATATTTGAAAACTTTTGTCGTTTGACTTATTTAGGATTTAAATTTGAAACGGTTTTGATTTAACCCGAGATTAATTACAGTGACAGAGGTGACGTGCCATCATTAACGTGAGATTAATGTAGCATGATTATCCGGGCGTTACAAATCTCCTCCACTACAAGAAATCTCGTCCCGAGATTTAGGAGGTAGAAGGAAACAGTGCGGGGTATTCTTCGCGCAGACGATCCTCTCGTTCCCAAGTGGCTTCATCTTCAGAATGGTGCGACCACTGGACTTTGAGAAACTTGATCGCCTTCTGACGTGTGCGGCGTTCAGCTTGGTCGAGAATGCGGACCGGATGCTCCTTATAGGAGAGGTCTTGCTGCAATTCGAGCACTTCATGATCCACTGCTCGGATTGGGTCCTTGAAGCAACGGCGGAGCTGTGACACATGGAACACATCGTGAACCTGAGAAAGGTTCGGCGGAAGCTCCAGTTGGTATGCCACTTTTCCACGCCTTTCGAGAATAGTGAATGGGCCAATATAGCGAGGAGCTAGTTTGCCCTTGATCCCGAAGCGGTGAGCACCCTTCATAGGTGTGACTCGAAGATAAGCCTTTTCGCCAGGTTGATAGACCATGTCTTTATGATGACGGTCATACTGACTCTTCTGACGTGACTGAGCAGTCTTGAGATTCTCACGAATAATGCGGACTTGTTCTTCGGCATGTTGGATAATATCCGGACCGAAGAGTGGACGTTCCCCAGTTTCTGACCAGTTCAGAGGGGTTCGGCACTTTCGTCCATATAACACTTCGAAGGGGGCCATCTTCAGACTAGCTTGATAGCTATTATTATAAGAGAACTCAGCATACGGGAGAGATTCCTCCCATTTCTTGCCGAAGGAAATAACACAAGCTCGAAGCATGTCTTCGAGAACTTGGTTGACGCGTTCAACTTGCCCTTGCGACTGAGGATGAAATGCAGTACTGAATGACAGATGAGTTCCCATAGCTTCTTGGAAACTTGCCCAGAATCTTGAAGTGAATAAGCTGCCACGGTCTGAGCTGATAACCAATGGAATACCGTGGAGTGAAACAATCCTGGACATATAGAGCGTTGCCAACTGGCTAGCAGTGATCGTTTCTTTGACCGCCAGAAAATGTGCAACTTTGGAAAGCCGGTCAATGACGACAAGAATAGCATCATTACCTTTCTGTGATTTGGGAAATCCAGTGACGAAGTCCATCTCAACATGGTCCCATTTCCATTCAGGAATAGAGATAGGTTGCAGAGTTCCAGCAGGCCTTTGATGTTCTGCTTTGATACGACGGCAAACGTCACACTCAGCAACATAACGAGCAATGTCTTGCTTCATATTAGACCACCAGAATCTCTGACGGATGTCTTGGTACATCTTTGTACTACCAGGGTGGATACATAGAGGCGTATCATGAGCTTCTTTCATAACTTCCTGTGTCATATCCAGGTTTTTCTCTGCACATGGCACCACTAGGCGGCCCTTGAAGTATAAGGTGCCATCTTCAGCAATAGTGAAGAATGAGGGCTTTCCTTCTGCGAGGTAGCGCTTAATCTTGTGGGCTTCAGAGTCATACTTCTGTAGCCTTTTGATGCTGTCCACGAGATCTGGTTTAGCAACTAGGGTATTGAGGGAACCCTGGGTAACAACGTGGAGGTTCACCTTGCCAAACTCCTTAGGAGGGGGAGCGAGTGCACCCGGAGGAACAATATGGAGGTTCAGCTTCCTGAATTCTTCAACAAGCGAGGGCTGAACTTTGTGAACCTGGAGGTGGTTGCAGTAAGACTTGCGGCTCAAGGCATCAGCCATTACATTAGCCTTGCCTGGCGTATAGGAAATACCCAAGTCAAAGTCTGCAACAAGCTCCATCCATCTCTGCTGACGGAGGTTCAGGTCTGGCTGAGTAAACAGATACTTCAGACTTTGGTGGTCAGTGAAGATCTCGCAACGATTACCGAGAAGGTAATGTCGCCACTGCTTCAGCGCATGAATGACAGCAGCAAGTTCGAGGTCGTGAACTGGGTAGTTCTCTTCGTGAGGGCGCAATTGCCGAGAGGCATAAGCAATCACTTTGCGGTCTTGCATTAGGACACAGCCTAATCCTTGACGGGAAGCGTCGCAGTAAATGACGAAGTCCTTCTTAGTATCAGGTGGAGCTAGAACTGGGGCAGAAGTCAACTTGTCTTTGAGTGCCTGGAAACTTTCCTGACATTTGTCTGTCCATTGGAACTTGACGCCCTTATGCAACAGGTTAGTCAGAGGCCTGGCGATCTTGGAGAAGTTCTCGACGAATCGACGGCAATAGCTGGCGAGACCGAGAAAACTTCTGACTTGCTTAACGTTCTTGGGAGGAGTCCAATCAAGGATAGCCTGGACTCGTTCAGGGTTGACGGCAATACCATCCTTAGAGATGACATGCCCAAGATAGGTTACTTCCGGTAGCCAGAATTCACATTTGGAGAACTTGGCATATAGTTGATGCTCTCGTAGCTTTTCCAGCACAAGTCGAAGATGTTCAGCATGTTCTTCTTCGTTCTTGGAAAATACCAGGATATCATCCAGATAAACCACGACGAACTTGTCGAGGTAATCCATGAATATATAGTTCATCAGACGAGAGAAGGTGGCTGGAGCATTGGTTAAACCGAAAGACATGACGGTGTACTCGTATGAACCATAGCGAGTCACGAAGGCGGTCTTTGGGATATCCTCTTCGCGAACACGGATCTGGTGGTAACCCAACCTCAAGTCGAGCTTAGAGAACACTGACGAACCCGCCAGTTGATCATACAGATCATTGATCCGAGGAAGAGGGTATTTATTCTGAATGGTAGCTTGGTTTATAGGACGGTAGTCTTGAACTAATCGGTTTGTCCCATCCTTCTTCTTGACAAAGAGAGAAGGTGCTCCCCAAGGAGAGCAACTTGGGCGAATGAATCCTTTGCGAAGAGAATTGTCGATTTCCTCCTTAAGCTCAAGGAGTTCATGCGGCGGCATCTTGTAGGGTCGCTTGGCTATAGGAGTGGTGCCTGGTTTCAAGTCGATGATGAATTCGACAGCTCTAGCAGGGGGAATCCCTGGAAGTTCTTCAGGGAAGACGTCGAGGAATTCACGCACGACGGGAATGTTTTCAATGCCCTCGAGTGGTGCAGCGTTCAATGCATTCAATGCATAGAGCCTTGCCTCGGCATTTTGCACCAGATGGGCTTGGTAAGTAACTATCTCATCTGAAGGGTGTAGCAGATGGACGGTCTTAGTGGTGCAAACGATTGAAGCAGTATGCGCTTTTAACCAATTCATTCCCAGAATGAGATCAATGCTACAGGACTTCAGTACGATGGGAGAGACAAGAAATTCCAGTCCTTCAATTTCAACAGGAACGTCGTGACTAACCATAGAGGTTTGACATTGGCCCGCAGGGGTGTGTACCACTAGCGGAGTGTTCATCTCTTCGTATTTAATGCCATGCAGGAATGCAAATTCTGCTGATATGAATGAATGGGATGCTCCTGTATCAAATAAAACGGATGCTGGTACTGAATTTACGAGGAGTGTACCCATCACAGTAGCAGGCTGGTCTTGAGCTTCGTTGAGATCAACGTGGTTGGCATGAGCACGACCATAAGACTTAGCATTGTTGTTGCGGGGCTGGTTGTTACCACGGCCAGCTGCTGGAAGGGCCAGTTGATTCTGGTTCTGATTCTGATAGCAGTTCCTGGCAAAGTGACCCGGTTGACCACACTTGTAGCACAGACCATTATCGGGAGTGGGAACAGGAGCCCCAGGTGGGGGAGCTGGTAGCTTTGACTGCCTAGATGGTGGAGGAGGCAGACGCGGTGCAGCATAAGATTTCCTTGGAGCAGGTGCATTTGGACGGTACATGCTGTTCGGGATCCATATCTTTCGCTTCTGCGAGGGCGGGCCCGAAGATGAGCCCGTGTCACGGTTGCGCCTCTGAGAGCTCTGGTATTCCTGCAGACCAGTCTCGACATTGATGGCCTTATTCACCAAGGTGGCGAAATCGGCGAAGTCATGCACTAGAAGTGCGAGCTTGATGTCAGCTTGTAGTCCATCACGGAACTTCTCCTGTCTGCGAGCATCAGTTGCAATGTCTTCTTCAGCATAGTGGGACAAGTCCAGAGACTCCCGCTGATAAGCTTCAACAGTTTTGTTGCCTTGGGTGAGGTTGCGAAACTCACGCTTCTTCCGGTCCATGACTCCTTGAGGAATGAAGCGGGCACGGAAAGCAGCTTGGAAGTCTGGCCAGGTGATGATTGTTCCAGCTGGCAGAGTACGCCTGTGGCTGTCCCACCATTGAGCTGCGGGTCCCTTCAGAAAGAAGGAAGCAAAGTTGACATAGCTGGCAGGGGCTACATCGGCAGACTCCATCTCATAGGTGATGTCACGGAGCCAGTCATCAGCATCCAGAGGCTGAGTTGAGCTGCGGTACACAGTTGGATTGAGGCGCATGAAATCCTGCAGAGTTACTGGGGTTGGTTGCTGGTCCATATTGGGGCGAGGAAACTGAGCCATCATATTTTCCATGAATTGGCGGTTCAGTTCAAACTGTTGGATCATACCAGCCATGTACTCAGGTGGTGGTGGGGCATTGCCACCACTACCACGACCACCTGGTCTAACCATCCTGCTAATATATAACAGGGGTAGTTCAGCATTGAGAAATTTGCAAAGACAAGAATCATTCATGATGAAACATGCATAATGAAAGGAGCACGATAGCTACTACATAGTAGTCGGCATAACTTACAAAAGGGGTCATGCATAGAGTTCAGTACAAGTTCAGACATAGACTAAACATCATAGGCGGCACACAGGCTCGCGGCGAATGCATCTAACACTACAAGCAAGCCTACATCAGTCCCAAGAGGTACTGTGGAGGTAATCGTAGCCCGACAGCTGGTAGTGAGGCAACGGATAGCCCTCCACGTCAGCAGACTGGGGGCCGCGGATACTCAGGTGTAGAGCCCGACGCTCAGGTGGCAGAAGAGGACCAAGTGCGGGAGAGTAGCCTCCCACCTCTGGCCAACCGACACCGTGGGGCATCACGGTCCTGGCTGGGTAGATCGCAGTACGCGGTAGCTGTCCAGATCGGACAAAGGGGTGCAGCAGCGTCAGAGCACGGTAAAGGTGCTGACGGGTGGTGTACATCTCGTGGCGAAGAGCTCGGTTAGCTCGATCCAGCCCATCAGCATGCAGAACCAGGTTCTGATGGTAGAAGGGCTCTCGGGTGACAGTGGAGTAGGCAGCAGTATAGTATCCCTCCGCACCAACATCAGATGCGATAGCAATGTGCCTGAAAGGGGAGGTGTCCAACTCCCGATACTCTCCACGAAGACGTGTCAGAGCAGCATAGGCAGCATCGTGGACAGCCATATCGATGGTCACACCAACACCATGTGCGGTGTGCAGCACAGTAGTGGAGTCATACTCCCGCGAGTAGAGGTGGACGATGGCACGGTACTGCTCCTGGTTAAAGTCCTGGTACTCCTCGTAGACGGTGTACTCAGGGTGCCAGCGATAACCCAGATAGGTCATCATCTCAGCTAGCACAGCAGGTGATCCCGAGGCACCAATGGCCGTCGTGTGGCGCACGACCTGCCTCGTGGGTTCCATCTGAAAGCAAAGACGTTTCAAAGGAGTCAAATGACAGTGTGTGAATTGTTCAAAATACTATTCTAAGAAACAACTATGGCTTATCCAACTTTGGGGTGAATGCGGTCACGGGATCCTAGTGTTAGAGTTAGTAAATTCGTTTAACCCGAGTAGAAGAGAGTTCAGAGTCCCAGAGTAAAGGTCGAGGAGTAAAAGATCCTAGTACCACCCAATGGCGACGTGGGCCCGTAAGACACACAGCCATGTTAGTAAAAGTTTTGTAATGTCTAGACTCGACTTCGGCCAAGGAGTGTGGAAAGGGGGATTCCTACAGGCAGTCGGCTCTGATACCAACTTGTGACGCCCCCGATTTGACCGTACACTAATCATGCACGCAAATGTGTACGATCAAGATCAGGGACTCACGGGAAGATATCACAACACAACTCTAAAACATAAATAAGTCATACAAGCATCATAATACAAGCCAGGGGCCTCGAGGGCTCGAATACAAGTGCTCGATCACAGACGAGTCAGCGGAAGCAACAATATCTGAGTACAGACATAAGTTAAACAAGTTTGCCTTAAGAAGGCTAGCACAAACTGGGATACAGATCGAACGAGGCGCAGGCCTCCTGCCTGGGATCCTCCTAACTACTCCTGGTCGTCGTCAGCGGCCTGCACGTAGTAGTAGGCACCTCCAGTGTCGTAGGTGTCGTCGTCGACGGTGGCGTCTGGCTCCTGGACTCCAGCATCTGGTTGCGACAACCAGATAGAAAGGAAAGGGGGAAAAGAGGGAGAGAAGCAACCGTGAGTACTCATCCAAAGTACTCGCAAGCAAGGAGCTACACTACATATGCATGGGTATATGTGTAAAGGGGCATATCAGTGGACTGAACTGCAGAATGCCAGAATAAAAGGGGGATAGCTAGTCCTGTCGAAGACTACGCTTCTGGCCATCTCCATCTTGCAGCATGTAGAAGAGAGTAGATTGAAGTCCTCCAAGTAGCATCGCATAGCATAATCCTACCCGGCGATCCCCTCCTCGTCGCCCTGTTAGAGAGCGATCACCGGGTTGTATCTGGCACTTGGAAGGGTGTATTTTATTCAGTATCCAGTTCTAGTTGTCATAAGGTCAAGGTACAACTCCGGGTCGTCCTTTTACCGAGGGACACGGCTATTCGAATAGATAAACTTCCCTGCAGGGGTGCACCACATAACCCAACACGCTCGATCCCATTTGGCCGGACACACTTTTCTGGGTCATGCCCGGCCTCGTAAGATCAACGCGTCGCAGCCCCACCTAAGCACAACAGAGAGGTCAGCACGCCGGTCTAATCCTAAGCGCGCAGGGGTCTGGGCCCATCGCCCTATGCACACCTGCACGTTGCGAACGCGGCCGCGAGCAGACCTAGCAACCCACACGATCACGGCGGTTACGTCAAAGCGGTCCAACACGGCGCGCGCCACTCAGTCGCTGACGTCACGAAGGCTTCGGCTGATACCACGACGCCGGGATACCCATAACTACTCCCGCGTAGATGGTTAGTGCGTATAGACCAAATGGCCAGACTCAGATCAAATACCAAGATCTCGTTAAGCGTGTTAAGTATCCGCGAACGCCGACCAGGGCCAGGCCCACCTCTCACCTAGGCGGTCTCAACCTGCCCTGTCGCTCCGCCACAAAGATCCACTTGCGGGTACTCCTACGAGCCGACCCGACTTTAGTCATCACATGTGTCATGTATATAGTATATAAGTATATACCCGTGATCACCGCCCAGGTGATCACGGCCCGATAGTATAGCACAGCAGACGGACAAGAATGTAGGGCCACTGATGGAAAACTAGCATCCTATACTAAGCATGTAGGATTGCAGGTAAAGGTAACAACAGTAGTAGCAAGGATAGGCTATGCATCAGGATAGGATATCGGAAAGCAGTAACATGCTACACTACTCTAATGCAAGCAGTATAGAGAAGAATAGGCGATATCTGGTGATCAAGGGGGGGGGCTTGCCTGGTTGCTCTGGCAAGTAGGAGGGGTCGTCAACTCCGTAGTCGAACTGGGCAGCAGCAGTGTCGGTCTCGTAGTCTACCGGAGAGAAGAGGGGGAAGAAACAGTAAATACAATGCAAACATAAGCATGACGATGCGTGACATGACAATGAGCAGTGCGAGGTGTGTCCTAACGCGACAGTAGGTGGTACCGGCGAAGGGGGGAACATCCGGGAAAGTATTCCCGATGTTTTGCGTTTTCGGACAGATGGACCGGAGGGGGAAAGTTGCGAGTTCGATAGGTTAGGGAGGTGTGGTGGACGAACGGACTGCGTATCCGGATTCGTCTCGTCGTTCTGAGCAACTTTCATGTGGAAAATATTTTAATCCGAGTTACGGATTAAAAGATATGATTTTCTAAAGATTTTAATAATTTCTGGAATTTAATTAATTATTTAATTTAATTCAAAAATGGATTTATGACATCAGCATGATGTCATGCTGATGTCAGCAGTCAACGTTGACCGTTGACCTGGTCAACCTGACAGGTGGGTCCCACCTGTCAGTGACTGTTAGTTAATTAACCACTGTTTAGTTAAATTAATTAACTAATTAGATTAGTTTAAACAGGATTAATTAACTTAATTAATTTAGTTAATTAATTAATTAATTTTAATTTTATTTTTATTTTCTTTATTTATTTATTTATTAATTTTTATTAATTAATTTATTATTTTTATCATTATTATTATTATTATTTTTATTTTATTTTTTATTTTTTATTTTTATTTTTTTGTTCTGTGCGTGGGCCCCGGCTGTCATTGGGCCAGGGGCCTTAGCGGGCGCGCGGGGTTACGGGCGTGGCCGTGGGCGCCGGAACGTGCGGGTGCGGGCGTTGCGGGCGCCGCCCGAACAGGCGCAGCGGGTGCCAGGACCCGGTCGGAGCGGGGGAGGCCGCTCGAGGGGGCGAGCAGGGGCGGAGCACTGGCGACGAGCGCGGCACGACGGCGAGGCAGCGCGTGGGCGCGCGCGTAGGAGGTTCAGGCGAACCACGGGCGGAGCACAGCAGCGGGACCGCGACGAGGAGCAGCGGTAGGCGCGGGGCGAGCAGCGGGGAAGCCCGAGCGCGCGGGGGGGGGGCACGGCGAGCGTGGTCGCGGGCGTGACCAGGGGCGAGCCCAGGCGCGGCCAACGGCACGGCGCCGGCGAGGCAAGGCGCGCCGCTGCGGGGCATGGCGACGGGCGCCCGTAGCCTGCCCGGGGCAGGGGAGGGCGGGGCCGTGGCCATGGCGGGGCACGAGGGCCATGGCGGGCGGAGGCGGGACGAACGCAGTGGCCGGACGCGTGGGGAAGAGGAGAGGGAGGGGGGTCCTCACGGCGGGGGTGCGGGGTCTGGGCAGCGAGCGCGGGGAGGAGTGACGGGGACGACCGGCGCAGGGGAGGAGGGGGAAGCAGGCCGGCGGGGGGGGGGGGGGGATGCTCCGGCGACGGCGAGCTCCGGGCGGCGGCGGAGAGGTCCAGAGGCGGCAGGGTCGAACGCCTCCTCCTCGATCCAGATCGGGGGAGGCAGAGGTGGGGGATTTTTCGGGGGGGAGTGGGTGGAGGTGTCGGTGGTGGTTGGGGGGAGTGGATAAGGTGAGTGGGGCGCGGGGTGGGCCGGCCCGAGGTTTAGGCAGGGGTGGGCTGGTCGGGCGGCCTGGTGGCCAGCTGGGCCAGTCGGCCCAGTGGGGGGGGGTTTCTCTTTTTTTGTTTTGTAATTTCTTTTCTTTTATTTATTTGCTGTTCTGCTTTATTTCAATTTAAACTATCTAGGCATTTTATAAAAATGTGTCTACCACACCATATTTACTTATGCAAAATATGGCATCTCCCGAACATTTTTATTTTAATATTTGAAAACTTTTGTCGTTTGATTTATTTAGGATTTAAATTTGAAACGGTTTTGTTTTAACCCGAGATTAATTACAGTGACAGAGGTGACGTGCCATCATTAACGTGAGATTACTGTAGCATGATTATCCGGGCGTTACAGTAGAAGGGGCTGATCATAATACCATTCATGTAGTCTAAGGGTTAGGACACAACTTACGATCTCGAGGTAGATCAAGCTTGTAATCGATACACAACCATCAATACAATCAAAGAAGGAAGTAGGGCATTTCCTCTTCGAGAGGGCCCAAACCTGGGTAAACATTGTGTCCCTTTTCTCTTGTTACCATTGACCCAAGATCCATAGCTCGGGACCCCATACCCCGAGGTCTGCTGGTTTTACCACTGACATTGGTGCTTTCATCACTGGTGCGTGTCGGTGCTATACAAACGGTTTTTAACCCCTTTCCACGACGACATTTGGAACCCTCGCCAAGTGAGTGTGGGCGATAGGGGGGGTCCTTCTCACACGACCCAGAAACCGTCGGGGATAGGGAGCCTTGATGCATACAGTTGTCCCTATCTAACTGTTTCCGATATCTCGAATATCCCAAACGCTTCATCCTTGCTACTCGTTTGTGCTCGCATTGCCATCGCAGTCGGAGTTTTCTGGTTTTACCTAAAACCAGGTAGATTCCAGGCACAAGAGCTTTCCAGGTAGATTCCAGGCACGTGAGTTTTACGATGCCTGGCACATCACAAACAGTTCACGATTACAAACCGTGTACGATAGGTAGACAATCACACACATTTAGTTTTCCTGCATCGTATGTGATAGTGTCTGACATCACACACGCTTTGCAAACGGCAACTGTGTGTGTGCTTGCACACGTTTCCTCTCTGTGAACCGTCTCGGATTATGGTGTATATCGCAAACATTTCTGCTTTACCAACCGTGTGTGCCGTAATGACCTGCACAACGTAATTTCGCCCTAATTTAATTGCTGCTATTTAAAATTGTACCTAATTTAAACTTGAAAGTAGGCTTAGCTTTATTCATATCCATCAGGTTCAAACAACCAATGCATTATTCGATTCACAGGTACATATGTTTAAGAATAACATAAGCACCAAATAAAGAATGATGAACCAGAGTTCTATACTTGTACTATTACAGATGGTAAAGAAAGAGGCGACAAACATTCCGGTTGTTGAACAAGGTGAAGCGCATGGCCCTATTGTGCTCTCCTGGATGCACAAGGCATGTAGGACTCTAGTCCAACCCCTAGTGATGGCCAGCCGCCAATCATGTAGTTTGAGAGGTAATCTTGAGTAAACTGCTTCAGGATCCACTGCAAAAGAAAAAATATTCAGATATTGTCATCTAACACAACTCATTACGGGCAGTAAAAAGAAGGCTACAGGGTTCTTAATTACCATCCTGCAGTTCACTGTTGTCTTGCATAAAGTGTAAACAAATAGTTCGATTGACATCTTTTGACCCATTTTAATAGCAATCTTTATTAGTTTCCTCACTTGATGCTGGTTCATGAATATCTCATTGCCCCATACGCAGAAAGGGTCGAAGTGTGGATCTTTGGCAATGATATATGTACCTAAAAGCACCAAGTTAATATTAGAAGCTAAACAATAATTGAAAAATGATGTAGTACAACACTCCCTCCATCCCATTATATAAGATTTTATTACATGTATATCTAGACATCATCAGAACATTAAGGTAACACTCTTCGTTGTTGCTATGTAGCCTGGGATTGCATATTTAGTCATTCAGTACACTGCATGTTGCTATGTAGCCTCAGATATATTAAATATGGCCCTAGTTAACCTACTGATGAATGGCTTACAGATATATTCAGTGAAATGTCCGATTCGACGATTAATCCCTTATCAGCCCCAGGCTATATGGTACCAGCTACCAATATCCTGAACAATGAGTATATATAAGCAATGCGATGAAACTAACCTCGATGGAAAACAACACTATTCTCAATATTGTCCTGCATGAGTACATATAAAGGCATGTTAAGCACAACAGGCTAAACATCAACCAAATATATCCATGGTAGACAACATAATCTACAAATGATAGCTTCAGTGTGCAGGCTTAAGCACACTAGTTAAGCAAAACAAGAAGTGGAAATGCGTGTTAACTGCATCATGCATAACCGAACATAAAACATAAACATAGATAGTTTTGCATAACTGAACATAAAACATAAATTAAAACCAAGCTAAACTACTTTCAGTCGAAGTAGAGGTCGAGCCAATCCTTCCTCGTCATGTATGGTGTGCCTCGAGCCGGGTCCGGGCTGGTACCGTCCTAGGGGTCGTTGGGGAAGGCACTCCTCCACTCATCGACGTCGATCTCCTCGTCCTCGAGGCCCACCTCGACGCCCTCCGTGCCGCCGTCGTTGCCGCCTTCGACCTCGTCATCGGAGGAGAGTGCGATAACCTCGCCGCCCTCCGCGGCGCCGTCCTCGCCGCCTTCGAGCTCGTCATCAGAGGAGAGCGCGATAACCTCGCTGCCCTCCGCACCGGCAAAGATCGCCCGCTCTGCCTCCACGAGCTCCGGGTGCTGCCGGCGGATCTCTTGCATGTAGGCCTCGTCGGCAGCCTCGGCCTCGAGGCGCTCCCATGCCTCGCGGTCCTTCCGTGCCATAGCCGAGCTCACCACCCTGGCTCCGGCGGAACTAGGTCGACTGGACGTGTGCCGAAGGGGAAATTGAGCCTAGCCGCAGCGCCGTGGTAGCGGACCTGCCAGCGGTCGTACTGAAGGAAATATGCCCTAGAGGCAATAATAAAGTTATTATTTATTTCCTTATTTCATGATAAATGTTTATTATTCATGCTAGAATTGTATTAACCGGAAACTTAGTACATGTGTGAATACATAGACAAAACAAAGTGTCCCTAGTATGCCTCTGCTTGACTAGCCCATTTATCAAAGATGGTTATGATTCCTAACCATAAACATGTGTTGTAATTTGATGAAGGGGATCACATCATTAGGAGAATGATGTGATGGACAAGACCCATTCGTTAGCTTAACATTATGATCGTTACAGTTTCATTGCTACTGCTTTCTTCATGACTTATACATGTTCCTCAGACTATGAGATTATGCAACTCCCGAATACCGGAGGAACACCTTGTGTGCTATCAAACATCACAATGTAACTGGGTGATTATAAATATGCTCTACAGGTGTCTCCGATGGCGTTTGTTGAGTTGGCATAGATCGAGATTAGGATTTGTCACTCCGTGTATCGGAGAGGTATCTCTGGGCCCTCTCGGTAATGCACATCACTATAAGCCTTGCAAGCATTGTGACTAATGAGTTAGTTGCGGGATGATGCATTACGGAACGAGTAAAGAGACTTACCGGTAACGAGATTGAACTAGGTATGAGGATACCGACGATCGAATCTCGGGCAAGTAACATACCGATGACAAAGGGAACACCGTATGTTGTTATGCGGTTTGACCGATACAGATCTTCGTAGAATATGTAGGAGCCAATATGAGCATCCAGGTTCGCTATTGGTTATTGACCGGAGATGTGTCTCGGTCATGTATACATAGTTCTCGAACCCGTAGGGTCCGCATGCTTAACGTTCGATGACGATTTGTATTATGAGTTATGTGATTTGATGACCGAAGTTTGTTCGGAGTCCCGGATGAGATCGGGGACATGACGAGGAGTCTCGAAATGGTCGAGAGGTAAAGATCGATATATTAGAAGGCTATATTCGGACATCGGAAAGGTTCCGAGTGATTCGGGTATTTTTCAGAGTACCGGAGAGTTACTGGAATTCGCTGAGAGAAGTATTGGGCCTTATTGGGCCATACGGGAATAGAGGAGGCTTGCCAAAGAGAAGGAGGCGCCCCCCATGGGTCCGAATTGGACTAGGGGAAAGGGGGCGCCCCCTTGCCCTTTCCTACTCCCTCTCTCTTGCCCTCTTTCTTCTCTCCTACTCCGGAAAGGAAAAGGGGAATCCTACTAGGACTTGGGAGTCCTAGTAGGACTCCCCACACTTGGCGCGCCCCCTCTAGGGCCGGCCTCCTCCTCCTCCCTCCTTTATATATGTGGGCAGGGGACACCCCAAAGGGACAACAGACAATCTCTTAGCCGTGTGCGGTGCCCCCCTCCACAGTTACACACCTCGGTCATATCGTCGTAGTGCTTTGGCGAAGCCCTGCGCCGGTAACCTCATCATCACCGTCGCCACGCCGTCGTGCTGACGCAACTCTCCCTCGGCCTCAACTGGATCAAGAGTACGAGGGACGTCACTGAGCTGAACGTGTGCTGAACATGGAGGTGCCGTACGTTCGGTGCTAGGATCGGTCTGATCGTGAAGACATACGACTACATCAACTGCGTTGATAAAACGCTTCCGCTTTCGGTCTATGAGGGTACGTGGGCACACTCTCCCGCTCGTTGCTATGCATCACCTAGATGGATCTTCCGTGTGCGTAGGATTTTTTTTGAAATTACTGTGTTCCCCAACAGTGGCATCCGAGCCAGGTCTATGCGTAGATGTTATATGCACGAGTAGAACACAAAGAGTTGTGGGCGATAATAGTCATACTGCTTACCAGCATGTCATACTTTGATTCGGCGGTATTGTTGAATGAAGCGGCTCAGACCGACATTACATGACCGCGTTCATGAGACTGGTTCTACCGCCGTGCTTCGCACACAGGTGGCTAGTGGGTGTCTTTTTCTCCAACTTTAGTCGAATCGAGTGTGACTAAATCCGGTCCTTGTTGAAGGTTAAAACAGCACACTTGACGAAAAATCGTTGTGGTTTTGATGCATAGGTAAGGACGGTTCTTGCTAAGCCTGTAGCAGCCACGTAAAACTTGCAACAACAAAGTAGAGGACGTCTAACTTGTTTTTGCAGGGCATGTTGTGATATGATATGGTCAAGACATGATGAGATATAAATTGTTGTATGAGATGATCATGTTTTTGAAATTATCGGCAACTGGCAGGAGCCTTATGGTTGTCTCTTTATTACATAAGATGCAAGTTCCATGTAATTGCTTTACTTTATCGCTATGCAATAGCAATAGTTGCAAAAGCAATAGTTGGCTAGACGACCATATGACGACACGTTGATAGAGATCATGGTGTCATGCCGGTGACGATAGAAATCATGACGGTACTTTGGAGATGGAGATCAAAGGCACAGGATGATGATGGCCATATCATGTCACATATTTTGATTGCATGTGATGTTTATCTTTTATACATCTTATTTTGCTTGGTTCGGCGGTAGCTTTATAAGATGATCCCTTACTAAAATTTCAAGGTATAAGTGTTCTCCCTGAGTATGCACCGTTGCGACAGTTCTTCGTGCTGAGACACCACGTGATGATCGGGTGTTATAAACTCTACGTTCACATACAACGGGTTCAAGCCAGTTTTGCACATGCAGAATACTCGGGTTAAACTTGACGAGCCTAGCATATGCAGATATGGCCTCGGAACACTGGAGACCGAAAGGTCGAACGTGAATCATATAGTAGATATGATCAACATAGTGATGTTCACCATTGAAAACTACTCCATCTCACGTGATGATCAGACATGGTTCAGTTGATATGGATCACGTGATCATTTAGATGACTCGAGGGATGTCTATCTAAGTGTGAGTTCTTAAGTAATATGATTAATTGAACTTAAATTTATCATGAACTTAGTCCTGATAGTATTTTCATATCTATGTTGTAGATCAATAGCTCGCAAATATCTTCCCCGTTTTTTATTTATGATATGTTCCTAGAGAAAACTAAGTTGAAAGATGATAGTAGCAATGATGCGGACTTGGTCCGTGATCTGAGGATTATCCTCATTGCTGCACAGAAGAATTATGTCCTTGATGCACCGCTAGATGGCAGACCTATTGCAGGAGCAGATACGGACGTTATGAACGTTTGACAAAGATCGATATGATGACTACTTGATAGTTTAGTGCACCATGCTTTACGGCTTAGAAGCGGGACTTCAAAAATGTTTTGAACACCATGGAGCATATATGATGTTCCAAGAGTTGAAATTGGTATTTCATACTCATGCCTGTGTCGAGAGGTACGAGACCTCTGACAGTACTTTGCCTACAAAATGGAGGAGAATGGCTCAACCAGTGAGCATGTGCTCAGATTGTCTGGGTACTACAATTGCTTGAATCAAGTGGGAGTTAATCTTCCAGATAAGATAGTAATTGACAAAGTTCTCTAGTCACTATCACCAAGTTACTAGAACTTCGTGATGAACTATAATATGCAAGGGATGACGAAAGTAATTCCCGAGCTCTTCGCGATGTTGAAATTGGCGAAGGTAGAAATCAAGAAAGAGCATCAAGTGTTGATGGTTTACAAGACCACTAGTTTCAAGAAAAAGGGCAAAAGAATAGAAAGGGAACTTCAAGAAGAATGACAAACAAGTTGTCACTCCCGTGAAGAAACCCAAAGCTAGACTAAAGCCTGAAACTGAGTGCTTCTACTGCAAAGGAAATGGTCACTGGAAGTGGAACTGCCCCTACATACTTGGCGGATAAGAAGGATGGCAAAATGAACAAAGGTATATTTGATATACATGTTATTGATGTGTACTTTACTAGTGTTTATAGCAACCCCTCGGTATTTGATACTAGTTCAGTTGCGAAGAGTAGTAACTCAAAACGGGAGTTGCAAAATAAATAGAGACTAGTTAAGGGCGAGGTGACGATGTGTGTTGGAAATGATTCCCAGGTTTATAAGATCACCATCGCACACTCCTTTTACCTTCGGGATTAGATGATTAGTGATGAACCTAAAATAAATGTTATTTCGTGTTTGCGTTAAGCATGAATATGATTGGATCATGTTTATTGCAATACTGTTATTCATTTAAGTCAAAGAATAATTGTTGTTCTATTTACATGAATAAAAACCTTTTATGGTCATACACCCAATGTAAATGGTTTATTGAATATCGATCGTAGTGATACACATATTAATAATATTGAAGCCAAAAGATGCAAAGTTAATAATGATAGTGCAACTTATTTGTGGCACTGCCGTTTAGGTCATATTGGTGTAAAGCGCATGAAGAAACTCCATGCCGATGGACTTTTGGAATCACTTGATTATGAATCATTTGATGCTTGCGAACCATGCCTCATGGGCAAGATGACTAAGACTCCATTCTACGAAACAATGGAGTGAGCCATTGACTTATTGGAAATAATACATACTGATGTATGCGGTCCAATGAGTGTGGAGGCTCACCGTGGGTATCATTGTTTTCTGACCTTCACAGATGATTTGAGCAGATATGTGTATATCTACTTGATGAAACACAAGTCTAAAACACTTGAAAAGTTCAAATATTTTCAGAGTGAAGTAGAGAATCATCGTAACAAAAAATAAAGTTTCTACGATCTGATCATAGAGGCAAATATTTGAGTTACGAGTTTGGCCTTCAATTAAAACAATGTGGAATAGTTTCACAAACTCATGCCACCTGGAACACCACAGCATAATGATGTGTCCGAATGTCATAATCGTACTTTATTGGATATAGTGCAATCTATGATGTCTCTTACCGATTTACCACTATCGTTTTGGGGTTATGCATTAGAGACAGCTGCATTCACGTTAAATAGGGCACCATCTAAATCCGTTGAGACGACACCTTATGAACTGTGGTTTGGCAAGAAACCCAAGTTGTCGTTTCTTAAAGTTTGAGGCTGCGATGCTTATGTGAAAAAGCTTCAACCTGATAAGCTCGAACCCAAATCGGAGAAATGTGTCTTCATAGGATACCCAAAAGAGACTGTTGGGTACACCTTCTATCACAGATCCGAAGGCAAGATCTTTGTTGCTAAGAATGGATCCTTTCTGGAGAAGGAGTTTCTCTCGAAAGAAGTGAGTGGGAGGAAGGTAGAACTTGATGAGGTAATTGTACCTTCTCCCGAATTGGAAAGTATTTCTTCACTGAAATCAGTTCAAGTGATGCTTACACCAATTAGTGAGGAAGTTAATGATGATGATCATGAAGCTTCGGATCAAGTTACTACCGAACCTCGTAGGTCAACCAGAGTACGTTCCGCACCAGAGTGGTACGGTAATCCTATTCTGGAGTTCATGTTACTTGACCATGACGAACCTACGAACTATGAGGAAGCGATGATGAGCCCAGATTCCGCGAAATGGCTTGAGGCCATGAAATCTGAGATGGGATCCATGTATGAGAACAAAGTGTGGACTTTGGTTGACTTGCCCGATGATCGGCAAGCCATAGAAAATAAATGGATCTTCAAGAGGAAGACGGACGCTGATAGTAGTGTTACTATCTACAAAGCTAGACTTGTCGAAAAAGGTTTTTGACAAAGTTCAAGGTGTTGACTACGATGAGATTTTCTCACTCGTAGCGATGCTTAAGTCTGTCCGAATCATGTTAGCAAATTGCCACATTTTATGAAATCTGGCAAATGGATGTCAAAACTACATTCCTTAATGGATTTCTTAAAGAAGAGTTGTATATGATGCAACCAGAAGGTTTTGTCGATCCTAAAGGTGCTAACAAAATGTGCAAGCTCCAGCGATCCATCCATGGACTGGTGCAAAGCATCTCAGAGTTGGAATATACGCTTTGATGAGTTGATCAAAGCATATAGTTTTATACAGACTTGCGATGAAGCCTGTATTTACAAGAAAGTGAGTGGGAGCACTACAACCTTTCTGATAAGTATATGTGAATGACATATTGTTGATCGGAAATGATGTAGAATTTTCTGGAAAGCATAAAAGGAGTGTTTGAAAGGAGTTTTTCAAAGAAAGACCTCGATGAAGCTGCTTACATATTGAGCATCAAGATCTATAGAGATAGATCAAGACGCTTGATAAGTTTTTTCAATGAGTACATACCTTGACAAATTTTTGAAGTAGTTCAAAATGGAACAGTCAAAGAAGGAGTTCTTGCCTGTATTGCAAGGTGTGAAATTGAGTAAGACTCAAAGCCCGACCACGGCAGAAGATAGAAAGAGAATGAAAGTCATTCCCTATGCCTCAGCCATAGGTTCTATAAAGTATGCCATGCTGTGTACCAGATCTATTGTATACCCTACACTGAGTTTGGCAAGGGAGTACAATAGTGATCTAGGAGTAGATCACTGGACAACGGTCAAAATTATCCTTAGTGGAATAAGGATATGTTTCTCGATTATGGAGGTGACAAAAGGTTCGTCGTAAAGGGTTACGTCGATGCAAGTTTTGACACTGATCCAGATGACTCTAAGTCTCAATCTGGATACATATTGAAAGTGGGAGCAATTAGCTAGAGTAGCTCCGTGCAGAGCATTGTTGACATAGAAATTTGCAAAATACATACGGATCTGAATATGGCAGACCCGTTGACTAAACTTCTCTCACAAGCAAAACATGATCACACCTTAGTACTCTTTGGGTGTTAATCACATGGCGATGTGAACTAAGATTACTGACTCTAGTAAACCCTTTGAGTGTTGGTCACATGGCGATGTGAACTATGGGTGTTAATCACATGGTGATGTGAACTATTGGTGTTAAATCACATGGCGATGTGAACTAGATTATTGACTCTAGTGCAAGTGGGAGACTGAAGGAAATATGCCCTAGAGGCAATAATAAAGTTATTATTTATTTCCTTATTTCATGATAAATGTTTATTATTCATGCTAGAATTGTATTAACCGGAAACTTAGTACATGTGTGAATACATAGACAAAACAAAGTGTCCCTAGTATGCCTCTACTTGACTAGCTCGTTTATCAAAGATGGTTATGTTTCCTAACCATAGACATGTGTTGTCATTTGATGAACGGGATCACATCATTAGGAGAATGATGTGATGGACAAGACCCATTCGTTAGCTTAGCATTATGATCGTTACAGTTTCATTGCTACTGCTTTCTTCATGACTTATACATGTTCCTCAGACTATGAGATTATGCAACTCCCGAATACCGGAGGAACACCTTGTGTGCTATCAAACGTCACAACGTAACTGGGTGATTATAAAGATGCTCTACAGGTGTCTCCGATGGTGTTTGTTGAGTTGGCATAGATCGAGATTAGGATTTGTCACTCCGTGTATCGGAGAGGTATCTCTGGGCCCTCTCGGTAATGCACATCACTATAAGCCTTGCAAGCATTGTGACTAATGAGTTAGTTGCGGGATGATGCATTACGGAACGAGTAAAGAGACTTGCCGCGGTAACGAGATTGAACTAGGTATGAGGATACCGACGATCGAATCTCGGGCAAGTAACATACCGATGACAAAGGGAACAACGTATGTTGTTATGCGGTTTGACCGATAAAGATCTTCATAGAATATGTAGGAGCCAATATGAGCATCCAGGTTCCGCTATTGGTTATTGACCGGAGATGTGTCTCGGTCATGTCTACATAGTTCTCGAACCCGTAGGGTCCGCACGCTTAACGTTCGATGACGATTTGTATTATGAGTTATGTGATTTGATGACCGAAGTTTGTTCGGAGTCCCGGATGAGATTGGGGACATGACGAGGAGTCTCGAAATGGTCGAGAGGTAAAGATCAATATACTGGAAGGCTATATTCGGACATCGGAAAGGTTCCGAGTGATTCTGGTATTTTTTGGAGTACCGGAGAGTTACGGGAATTTGCCAAGAGAAGTGTTGGGCCTTATTGGGCCATACAGGAATAGAGGAGGCAGGCCAAAGGGAAGGAGGCGCGCCCCCCCATGGGTCTGAATTGGACTAGGGGAAAGGGGGCGGCGCCCCCCTTTTGCCCTTTCGTACTCCCTCTCTCTTTCCCTCTTTCTTCTCTCCTACTCCGGAAAGGAAAAGGGGAATCCTACTAGGACTTGGGAGTCCTAGTAGGACTCCCCACACTTGGTGCGCCCCCTCTAGGGCCGGCCTCCTCTTCCTCCCTCCTTTATATACATGGGCAGGGGACACCCCAAAAGGACAACAGACAATCTATTAGCCATGTGCGGTGCCCCCCTCCACAGTTACACACCTCAGTCATATCGTCGTAGTACTTAGGTGAAACCCTACGCCTGTAACTTCATCATCACCGTCGCCACACCGTCGTGCTGACGCAAGTCTCCCTCGGCCTCAACTGGATCAAGAGTACGAGGGACGTCATCGAGCTGAACGTGTGCTGAACACGGAGTTGCCGTACGTTCGGTGCTAGGATCGGTCGGATCGTGAAGACGTACGACTACATCAACTGCATTGATAAAACGCTTCCACTTTCGGTCTATGAGGGTACGTGGACACACTCTCCCACTCATTGCTATGCATTACCTAGATGGATCTTGCGTGTGCGTAGGAATGTTTTTGAAATTACTACATCCCCCAACACGTACTCCATGGTCGCGAGCTCGGCCGTGTGGAATCTACCGAGCCACCGGCGGGTGTGGGTCTCCCGATCTGTAATCTCGGTGACCCACATCCCCCACCGCCGCTGCCGAACCCCGAGGCAGGACCTCGTCGGCTGCCGGGTCCGAGGGAGGACGGGGAAGTCCTCGAACCGGCGTAGGGGCGCGGTGGCGGGCGGATCGGGGGACCGGCGACGACGGATCGGGCCCGTGGAGGATGACGGGGACACCTCGGTGGCCCCCTCGCCAGCATCGGGTGAAAGGCCGCGATAAACCTCTTTTCGGCCATTGGCTCCTCGAGCTCCCCGGCACACAGGTAGATGTTGAGGATGGAGGCGCCGGCGATTGCGGCGACCTACCAATGGTTTCGAGGATTGTGTGTGTTTGTGTGAGCAGAGGTTTTGGGGTGTGTGTGGAGGGGGGCGGGGGGTGGGGGCAAGGTTGTGTTTGAGGAAATACTGCGACAACTGAAATTTTTTCTAGGTGGGAGTAACAAGGCAGGGCTACTAAAAATTTGGATTAAGGGCGAGCAGATATTTTTGAGATTGCGAGGGATGCAGAGGCGGGAGTAAAATGCCGGGCTACTAAAAATTTGAATCAAGGGACTGAAGCAGAGCGGGAGTAACATACATCGCACACGGTATGCACATACTAATCGTGTGCTATCAAACATTAAAACCTTCCAGGCGGTAGATATTTTCGAGATTACGAGGCAGTAATATTTTCAAGATTGCGAGGGATGCAGAGATGGGTGTATCTGGGAAGCGAGCTAGTGTGCTTGACATGCCGGCTGTGGACTGTAGCCGACGCACCTTCTCGTGTAAGCCATAGGCGTACTATACACCGACGGTGCTCCAAGATATTTTGTACTACATCTCACACGGTTGGTGATAATAAACTATGTGGGTCCACTTGATTTGAATTACGTAATGGGGTCACAGCGGCAATGGACGCTATTTGAATTGCTAGACCTTTGATCTGCAGTGAACATGCAACTATATGTGTGTCGTAAAAGATTTGGAATTATTCAGGGTTTGTTTGGACATTTTATACATTAAACTGGTTTTCTAGCCATTTCAGGTGCACAATTCAAAATTAAACTACATGCACATGCTCCGGTGCACATAAATTGGTTGAAAAATCAAATATGTGTCCTTGGGTGCATGCTTAGGTCCCATGCAAGAAATGGGAATGAATTTCAAACACCAGGGCACTGTTGATTGCCGGCAAAACGTTGAGATACCTGGTTTTTAAATTCTAGTAAATCCAAAACCCGTCTGAAATTAATGAAACTTGGCATGGAATCATGGAGCGGCATCAACATGCCGTGGTAAAAAATTTGTCCCATTTGGGGACAGGTTTGGGTATAAGCTTCTCACAAACCAGAGCTTCTCACAACAAGCGTGATGGTTTTGGTAGGGAATGTGCCACCTTTGGGGACGGAACGATATCCGTTTCCTCTTATTGCTTTCAAAATTTTTCTTGTGTCAACATAGAACAACAGGAGTGTTGTGTTTAATCTTGGAATTTTTCGGGGTTCGTTTGGCCTTTTTTATACATTAACTGGGTTTTCTAGGCATTTTACACTACTAGGAAAAGGCCTACTAGTGGCGCACCAGTTTTGCCTACTAATGGCGCACTACTGGTGCGCCACTAGTACCACGCCACTAGTATTAAATACTAATGGCGCACCACTGGTGCGCCATTAGTATCTGGTATACTAATGGCGCATCACACCGTGCGCCATTACTATCTGACTTAGTAATGGCGCACCACATAGAAGTGCGCCATTAGTAACAAATTTTTTTCAAAAAAATTTTCAGAAATTTTTTTTTAAATTTTTTTTTCGTTTTTTTCTTAATCTCGGGTCACTATGGCTTAATCTCGGGTCAATATGCTTAATCTCAAGTCAAATCGCACTAAGTGGTCAAACTTCCCGGAAGGTCACCTATCCTCACACTACTCCAGCCCGAGCACGCTTAACTTCATAGTTCTATCCAACCCCAGCACCACCTCACTTAACAGGCACTTGTTGATATATGTACCATATCAATCCTATTAAACCTTGTTGATGTCTAGGACTTTGTTCATGTTCATGAGTATGATGAAATTTTGAAAAATATTTCAAACTTCCCGGTCCATTTTTTGAAAAAAAATTCCAAAAAAAAATTCAACACCAATTTTTTTTCTGTTACTAGTGGCGCACCTGCGCCACTAGTAAGTTTGAATTTTTTTGAATTTTTTTGCCTCTAGATCTTGAAAGCCCCATAACTTTTTTCTGTTAGGTTTTTGAGGATTTTGAAAATGTTTAACGGGGTTCCCCCGGTTAAACTTTTCGAGTAGATGATTTTTCATATAAAAAACTTTTTAATCCGAGTTCGTATGCAAAAGTTATGCCCATTTTACAAATTCCAGAGAGATTTTGCAAATAAAGTCGAAATTCATATTTGTAAATTTTCCCAACAACTAGACCACATATCACATGGGAAACTTATTTTCTTTTATTTTTTTGACATTTCCATCATTTTATTTTATTTTTTTTAAACTGAAAAGGCGGTCCAGGGAGGGGGGTGCATTCGGTGAAATTTTTGGGTCAAGTTAGTAATGGCGCACCGTGGGAGTGGTGCGCCATTACTAGTTCAACTAGTAATGTCGCACCACTCCCACGGTGCGCCATTACTAGTTTTAAAAAAAATTGAAAAAAAAATTGAAAAAAATTTACTAGTGGCGCACCGTGGATGTGGTGCGCCATTACTAGTTTAACTAGTAATGGCGCACTATCCCCTGGTGCGCCATTACTAGTTTTGGAAAAAAATAAAAAAATTGAAAAAAAAATTGAATTTTTTACTAGTGGCGCACCGTGGATGTGGTGCGCCATTACTAGTTTAACTAGTAATGGCGCACTATCCCCTGGTGCGCCATTACTAGTTTTGAAAAAAAATTGTTACTAGTGGCGCACCGTGGATGTGGTGCGCCATTAGTATTCGGACACTAATGGCGCACCAACACATGGTGCGCCATTAGTATATAGTAGTGGCGCACCACATGTCTGGTGCGCCATTAGTGTCCATATCATGTATAGCCCTTTTCCTAGTAGTGTTAAGTGCATAATTCAAATTTGAACTACAAGCACATGCTGCAGTGCACCAAAGTTGGTTGAAAAATCACAAGTGTCTCCTTGGGTGAATTTCTAGGTCCCATGCAAGAGATGGGAATGAAATTCAAGCACCAGGGCACCATTGATTGCCGGCAAAACGTTGAGATGCCTGGTTTTCAAATTCTAATAAATCCAAAACTCGCCTGAAATTCATGAAACTTGGCATGCTATCATGGAACGGCATCAACATGCCATGGTAAAAAAATTGTCCAATTTGGGGTAGGTTTGGGTGTAAGCTTCTCACAAACCAGAGCTTCTCACAACAAGCATGATGGTTTCGATAGGGAACGTCCCACCATTGGGGACGAAACGATATCCATTGCCTCTTATTGCTTTCAAATTTTTTCTCGTGTCAACATAGAACAACAGGAGTGTTGTGTCAATTTTTGTGATGTTTCGGGGTTCGTTTGGACATTTTTATGCATTAACTTTGTTTTCAATGCATTTATGTGCATAATTCAAATTTGAACTACATGCACATGCTCCAGTGCATATAGATTGGTTGAAAAATCAAATATGTGTCCTTGGGTGCATGCTTAGGTCCCATGCAAGAAATGGGAATGAATTTCAAACACTAGGGCACCGTTGATTGCTCGCAAAACGTTGAGATACCTGGTATTTAAATTCTAGTAAATCCAAAACTCGTATGAAATTCAATGAAACTTGGCATGCTATCATGGAGCGGGATCAACATGCCGTGGTAAATTTTTTATCCCATTTGGGGCAGGTTTGGGTATAAGCTTCTCACAAACCAGAGCTTCTCACAACAAGCATGATGGTTTCGATAGGGAACGTCCCACCTTTGGGGACGAAACGATATCCATTGCCTCTTATTGCTTTCAAATTTTTTCTCGTGTCAACATAAAACAACAGGAGTGTTGTGTGATACGTCTCCAACGTATCTATAATTTTTGATTGCTCCATGCTATATTATCTTCTGTTTTGGACATTATTGGGCTTTATTATTCACTTTTATATTATTTTTGGGACTAACCTATTAACCGGAGGCCCAGCCCAGAATTGCTGTTTTTTGCCTATTTCAGAGTTTCGCAGAAAAAGAATATCAAACGGAGTCCAAACGGAATGAAACCTTCGGGAATGTGATTTTTGGAACGAACATGATCCAGAGGACTTGGACCCTATGTAAAGAAATCAAACAGGAAGCCACGAGCTAGAGGGGCGCGCCTACCCCCCAGGCGCGCCCTCCACCCTCATGGGTCCCACGTTGCTCCACCGACATACTCCTTCCTCCTATATATACCTACGTACCCCCAAACGATCAGATACGGAGCCAAAAACCTAATTCCACCGCCGCAACCTTCTGTACCCATGAGATCCCATCTTGGGGCCTGTTCCGGAGCTCCGCCGGAAGGGGCATCAATCACGGAGGGCTTCTACATCAACACCATAGCCTCTCCGATGAAGTGTGAGTAGTTTACTTCAGACCTTCGGGTCCATAGTTATTAGCTAGATGGATTCCTCTCTCTTTTTGGATCTCAATACAATGTTCTCCCCCTCTCTCGTGGAGATCTATTCGATGTAATCTTCTTTTGAGGTGTGTTTGTTGAGACCGATGAATTGTGGGTTTATGATCAAGTTTATCTATGAACAATATTTGAATCTTCTTTGAATTCTTTTATGTATGATTGGTTATCTTTGCAAGTCTCTTCGAATTATCAATTTGGTTTGGCCTACTAGATTGATCTTTCTTGCAATGGGAGAAGTGCTTAGCTTTGGGATCAATCTTGCGGTGTCCTTTCCCAGTGACAGTAGGGGCAGCAAGGCACGTATAGTATTGTTGCCATCGAGGATAACAAGATGTTTTTTTTATCATATTGCATGAATTTATCCCTCTACATCATGTCATCTTGCTTAAAGCGTTACTCTGTTCTTATGAACTTAATACTCTAGATGCATGCTGGATAGCGGTCGATGTGTGGAGTAATAGTAGTAGATGCAGGCAGGAGTCGGTCTACTTGTCTCGGACGTGATGCCTATATAAATGATCATACCTAGATATTCTCATAACTATGCTCAATTCTGTCAATTGCTCAACAGTAATTTATTCACCCACCGTAAAATACTTATGCTCTTGAGAGAAGCCACTAGTGGAACCTATGGCCCCCGGGTCTATCTTCCATCATATTAATCTTCCGACACTTAGCTATTTCTTTTGCCTTTTATTTTGCTTTTATTTTACTTTGCATCTCTATCACAAAAATACCAAAAATATTATCCTATCATATCTATCAGATCTCACTCTCGTAAGTGACCGTGTAGGGATTGACAACCCCTTATCGCGTTGGTTGCGAGGATTTATTTGTTTGTGTAGGTGCGAGGGACTTGCGTGTAGCCTCCTACTGGATTGATACCTTGGTTCTCAAAAACTGAGGGAAATACTTACGCTACTTTGCTGCATCACCCTTTCGTCTTCAAGGGAAAACCAACGCAGTGCTCAAGAGGTAGCAAGAAGGATTTCTGGCGCCGTTGCGAGGGAGGTCTATGCAAAAGTCAACATACCAAGTACCCATCACAAACCCTTATCTCCCGCATTACATTATTTGCCATTTGCCTCTCGTTTTCCTCTCCCCCACTTCACCCTTGCCATTTTATTCGCCCTCTCTTTTCCATTCCCCTCTTTTTCTTTTGCTTGCCTGGTCGTCATGGCTAGTCCTTTATCTTCTCCGTTGTCTCCCGAAAATGAAGTTCTCAATTTTAAACAAAGGGAGGGAGAAAATCTAAAAGACGCTTGGTATAGAATTTGCAATGCTCAAAATATATCTACCAGGAAGCAATCTACTTCCGTTCTTCTCTGCAATTTCTATGTAGGCGCTAATCCTTGGTATAGATATATTCCTGATACCATTACCGGAGGGAATTTCTTGGGTAGGCATACTTTTGACTCTTATAATGCTATGATACATTTATTTGGCTCACCACCTCTCTTGGTTAATGGAACTATGTTAACTTTGGAGCATGTAATGCAAAGACTTGAAATTTTTGAAAATAAAGTTGCTACCGTAGAGGTAATTGAAAATCTGGATAAAAAGATCCACAACCTAATTACCCAATATGGATCTAAGGTAGGAGTCACTTTGAAAAATATTAAGGAGAAGGAACCCATAGTTAACGAAAGAATAAATCAAGATTCCACTAGAATCGATAAACTTGAGGGTATCATTACCAACTTGCGAACCGCTTTTTCTTCCATAAAGAATACTCCAAGTCCTTCAACTAAAATTGCCAAGCTTATGTATGTTCCTAAAAATAAGGGTGAATCCTCTAGTAAAGAAACTGCGGATCTTAAATCTATAAGTATTCATCCCAATCTTTTTGCTATCATTAAGGAACCATTTGCTACAAATGAATTTTTCGATCTTGTTCCTAAAAGTTTGATAATTAATAAAAAGAAAGAACTCTAAAGGATGATAGATGTCTTATTGAAGAATTGCCTACCAAAGATGGCAATACCTAGATCTATCCTTGATTTTATGCCTAGCTAGGGGCGTTAAACGATAGCGCTTGTTGGGAGGCAACCCAATTTTATTTTTAGTTTTTTGCTTTTTGCTTCTGTTTAGGAATAAATATTTGTTCTAGCCTCTGGTTAGATGTGTTTTTATGTTTTAATTAGTGTTTGTGCCAAGTAAACCTATAGGATCTTCTTGGATGATAGTTATTTGATCTTGCAGAAAATTCCAGAAACTTTCTGTTCACGAAAATAATTGTTAAAAATCACCAGAACGTGATAAAATATTGATTCCAATTTCTTCTGATCAATAACAAATTTCTAGGTCTTCCTATTTTGGCTGATGTTTTGGAGTTCCAGAAGTTTGCGTTAGTTACAGATTACTACAGACTGTTCTGTTTTTGACAGATTCTGTTTTTCATGTGTTGTTTGCTTATTTTGATGAATCTATGGCTAGTAAAATAGTTTATAAACCATAGAGAAGTTGGAATACAGTAGGTTTAACACCAATATAAATAAAGAATGAGTTCATTACAGTACCTTGAAGTGGTCTTTTGTTTTCTTTCGCTAACGGAGCTCACGAGATTTTCTGCTGAGTTTTGTGTTGTGAAGTTTTCAAGTTTTGGGTGAAAGATTTGATGAATTATGGAACAAGGAGTGGCAAGAGCCTAAGCTTGGGGACGCCCATGGCACCCCCAAGATAATCTAAGGACACCAAAAAGCCAAATCTTGGGGATCCCCCGGAAGGCATCCCCTCTTTCGTCTACTTCCATCGGTAACTTTACTTGGAGCTATATTTTTATTCACCACATGATATGTGTTTTGCTTGGAGCGTCTTGTATGATTTGAGTCTTTGCTTTTTAGTTTACCACAATCATCCTTGCTGTACACACATTTTTGAGAGAGACACACATGATTTGGAAATTATTAGAATACTCTATGTGCTTCACTTATATCTTTTGAGTTATATAGTTTTTGCTATAGTACTTCACTTATATCTTTTAGAGCATGGTGGTGGATTTGTTTTATAGAAACTATTGATCTCTTATGCTTCACTTAGATTATTTTGAGAGTCTTAAATAGCATGGTAATTTTCTTAAATAATCCTAATATGCTAGGTATTCAAGAATAGTAAAAACTTTCTTATGAGTGTGTTGAATACTAAGAGAAGTTTGATGCTTGATGATTGTTTTGAGACATGGAGGTAGTGATATTAAAGTTGTGCTAGTTGAGTAGTTGTGAATTTGAGAAATACTTGTGTTGAAGTTTGCAAGTCCCGTAGCATGCACGTATGGTAAACATTATGTAACAAATTTGAAACATGAGGTGTTCTTTGATTGTCCTCCTTATGAGTGGCTGTCGGGGACGAGCGATGGTCTTTTCCTACCAAACTATCCCCCTAGGAGCATGTGCATAGTGCTTGGTTTTTGATGAATTCTAGATTTTTGCAATAAGTATATCAGTTCTTTATGACTAATGTTGAGTCCATGGATTATACGCACCCTCACCTTTCCATCATTGCTAGCCTCTTCGGTACCGTGCATTGCCCTTTCTCACATTGAGAGTTGGTGCAAATTTTGCCGGTGCATCCAAACCCCGTGATATGATACGCTCTTTCACACATAAACCTCCTTATATCTTCCTCAAAACAGCCACCATACCTACCTATTATGGCATTTCCATAGCCATTCCGAGATATATTGCCATGCAACTTTCCACCATTCCGTTTATCATGACACGTTCATCATTGTCATATTGCTTTGCATGATCATGTAGTTGACATAGTATTTGTGGCAAAGCCACCATTCATAATTCTTTCATACATGTCACTCTTGGTTCATTGCATATCCCGGTACACCGCCGGAGGCATTCATATAGAGTCATACTTTGTTCTAGTATCGAGTTGTAATCATTGAGTTGTAAATAAATAGAAGTGTGATGATCATCATTTTCTAGAGCATTGTCCCAAGTGAGGAATAAAAAAAAGAGAGAAAGGCCATAAAAAAAAGAGAAGGCCCAAACAAAAAAAATGAGAGAAAAAGAGAGAAGGGACAATGTTACTATCCTTTACCACACTTGTGCTTCAAAGTAGCACCATAATCTCCATGATAGAGAGTCTCTTGTTTTGTCACTTTCATATACTAGTGGGGATTTTTCATTATAGAACTTGGCTTGTATATTCCAACAATGGGCCTCCTCAAGTTCCCTAGGTCTTCGTGAGCAAGCACGTTGGATGCACACCCACTTAGTTTCTTTGGTTGAGCTTTCATATATTTATAGCTCTAGTGCATCCGTTGCATGGCAATCCCTACTCCTTGCATTAACATCAATCGATGGGCATCTCCATAGCTCATTGATTAGCCTCGTTGATGTGAGACTTTCTCCTTTTTTGTCTTCTCCACATAACCCCCATCATCATATTCTATTCTACCCATAGTGCTATGTCCATGGCTCACGCTCATGTATTGTGTGAAGGTTGAAAAAGTTTGAGATTACTAAAGTATGAAAAAATTGCTTGGCTTGTAATCGGGATTGTGCATGATGAGAGCATTCTTGTGTGACGAAAATGGAGCATGACTAAACTATATGATTTTTTTGGGATGAACTTTCTTTGGCCATGTTATTTTGAGAGGACATAATTGCTTAGTTAGTATGCTTGAAGTATTATTATTTTTATGTCAATATGAACTTTTATCTTGAATCTTTTGGATCTGAATATTCATACCACAATTAATAAGAATTACATTGAAATTATGCCAAGTAGCATTTCGCATCAAAAATTCTGTTTTTATCATTTACCTACTCGAGGACGAGCAGGAATTAAGCTTGGGGATGCTTGATACGTCTCCAACATATCTATAATTTTTTATTGCTCCATGCTATATTATCTTGTGTTTTGGACATTATTGGGCTTTATTATTCACTTTTATATTATTTTTGGGACTAACCTATTAACCGGAGGCCCAGCCTAGAATTGCTGTTTTTTTTGCCTATTTCAGAGTTTCGCAGAAAAAGAATATCAAACGGAGTCCAAACGGAATGAAACCTTCGGGAACGTGATTTTCGGAACGAACATGATCCAGAGGACTTGGACCCTACGTCAAGAAATCAAACAGGAAGCCACGAGGTAGGGGGGCGCGCCTACCCCCCCAGGCGCGCCCTCCACCCTCGTGGGCCCCATGTTGCTCCACCGACGTACTCCTTCCTCCTATATATACCTACGTACCCCCATCCGATCAGATACGGAGCCAAAAACCTAATTCCATCGCCGCAACCTTCTGTACCCACGAGATCCCATCTTGGGGCCTGTTCCGGAGCTCCGCCAGAAGGGGCATCGATCACAGAGGGCTTCTACATCAACACCATAGCCTCTCCGATGAAGTGTGAGTAGTTTACTTCAGACCTTCGGGTCCATAGTTATTAGCTAGATGGCTTCCTCTCTCTTTTTGGATCTCAATACAATGTTCTCCCCCTCTCTCGTGGAGATCTATTCGATGTAATCTTCTTTTGTGGTGTGTTTGTTGAGAGCGATGAATTGTGGGTTTATGATCAAGTTTATCCATGAACAATATTTGAATCTTCTTTGAATTCTTTTATGTATGATTGGTTATCTTTGCAAGTCTCTTCGAATTATCAGTTTGGTTTGGCCTACTAGATTGATCTTTCTTGCAATGGGAGAAGGCTTAGCTTTGGGTTCAATCTTGGGGTGTCCTTTCCCAGTGACAGTAGGGGCAGCAAGGCACGTATAGTATTGTTGCCATCGAGGATAACAAGATGGTTTTTTTAATCATATTGCATGAATTTATCCCTCTACATCATGTCATCTTACTTAAAGCGTTACTCTGTTCTTATGAACTTAATACTCTAGATGCATGCTGGATAGCGGTCGATGTGTGGAGTAATAGTAGTAGATGCAGGCAGGAGTCGGTCTACTTGTCTCGGACGTGATGCCTATATACATGATCATACCTAGATATTCTCATAACTATGCTCAATTCTGTCAATTGCTCAACAGTAATTTATTCACCCACCGTAAAATACTTATGCTCTTGAGAGAAGCCACTAGTGAAACCTATGGCCCCCGGGTCTATCTTCCATCATATTAATCTTCCGACACTTCGCTATTTCTTTTGCCTTTTATTTTGCTTTTATTTTACTTTGCATCTCTATCACAAAATACCAAAAATATTATCCTATCATATCTATCAGATCTCACTCTCGTAAGTGACCGTGTAGGGATTGACAACCCCTTATCGCGTTGGTTGCGAGGATTTATTTGTTTGTGTAGGTGCGAGGGACTTGCGTGTAGCCTCCTACTGGATTGATACCTTGATTCTCAAAAACTGAGGGTAATACTTACACTACTTTGCTGCATCACCCTTTCCTCTTCAAGGGAAAACCAACGCAGTGCTCAAAAGGTAGCATTGTGTCAATTTTTGTGACTTTTCGGGGTTCGTTTGCACATTTTTATGCATTAACTGAGTTTTCAATGCATTTATGTGCATAATTCAAATTTGAACTACATGCACATGCTCCAGTGCATATAAATTGGTTGAAAAATCAAATCTGTGTCCTTGGGTGCATGCTTAGGTCCCATGCAAGAAATGGGAATGAATTTCAAACACCAGGGCACCGTTGATTGCTCGCAAAACGTTGAGATACCTGGTATTTAAATTCTAGTAAATCCAAAACTCGTATGAAATTCAATGAAACTTGGCATGCTATCATGGAGCGGCATCAACATGCCGTGGTAAAAAATTTGTCCCATTTGGGGCAGGTTTGGGTATATGCTTCTCAATAACCAGAGCTTCTCACAACAAGCATGATGGTTTCGATAGGGAACGTCCCACCTTTGGGGACAAAACTATATCCATTGCCTCTTATTGCTTTCAAATTTTTTCTCGTGTCAACATAGAACAACAGGAGTGTTGTGTCAATTTTTGTGATTTTTTGGGGTTTGTTTGGACATTTTTATGCATTAACTTAGTTTTCAATGCATTTATGTGCATAATTAAAATTTGAACTACATGCACATGCTCCAGTGCATATAAATTGGTTGAAAAATCAAATATGTGTCCTTGGGTGCATGCTTAGTTCCCATGCCACAAATGGGAATGAATTTGAAACACCAAGGCACTGTTGATTGCCGGCAAAACATTGAGATACTTTGTTTTTAAATTCTAGTAAATCTAAAAATCGTCTGAAATTCATGAAACTTGGCATGCTATCATGGAATGGCACCCGACATGCCGTGGTAAATTTTTTGTCCCATTTGGGGCAAGTTTGGGTATAAGCTTCTCACAGACCAGAGCTTCTCACAACAAGCGTGATGGTTTCGATAGGGAACGTCCCACCTTTGGGGACGCAACGATATCCATCGCCTCTTATTTCTTTCAATTTTTTTCTCGTGTCAACATAGAACAACAGGAGTGTTGTGTCAATTTTTGTGATTTTTCGGGGTTCGTTTGGACATTTTTATGCATTAACTGAGCTTTCAATGCATTTATGTGCATAATTGAAATTTGAACTACATGCACATGCTCCAGTGCATATAAATTGGTTGAAAAATCAAGTATTTGTCGTTGGGTGCATGCTTAGGTCCCATGCAAGAAATGGGAATGAATTTCAAACACCAGGGCACCTGTGATTGCCGGCAAAACATTGAGATACCTGGTTTTTAAATTCTAGTAAATCCAAAACTCGTTTGAAATTCATGAAACTTGGCATGGTATCATGGAGCGGCATCAACATGCCGTGGTAAAAAAATTGTCCCATTTGGGGCAGGTTTGGGTATAGCCTTCTCACAAACCAGAGCTTCTCACAACAAGTATGATGGTTTTGATAGGGAACGTCCCACCTTTGGGGACGAAACGATATCCATTGCCTCTTATTGCTTTCAATTTTTTCTCATGTCAACATAGAACAACAGGAGTGTTGTGTCAATTTTTTGTGATTTCTCGGGGTTCGTTTGGACATTTTTATGCATTAACTGAGTTTTCAATGCATTTACGTGCATAATTCAAAATTTGAACTACATGCACATGCTCCAGTGCATATAAATTGGTTGAAAAATCAAATCTGTGTCCTTGGGTGCATGCTTAGGTCCCATGCAAGAAATGGGAATGAATTTCAAACACCAGGGCACCGTTGATTGCCGACAAAATGTTGAGATACTTTGTTTTTAAATTCTAGTAAATCTAAAACTCGTCTGAAATTCAAGAAACTTGGTATGCTATAATGGAATGGCACCCGACATCCTGTGGTATTTTTCGTGTCCATTTTGAGAGAAGGCGCACTCGAATAATGACAGCCAACAAAGGCATTTTGAAAAAATAGTTGCCACTTTAATATCTCAAACGTTTGTATAATTCAAATCGTGTGCGTTCTGTTAACCATTCATGTGATGCCACGTGTCTTGGTTTTAATGGCTATAGGAGGTGCCGTGTGGACGGCTGCTTGACTGAACGGGAGGCGTGCGAGCGCAGTCCGGTGCGCAGGCTCACCGGGAAGCGTACAAGCTGTTCAACGCAGGATCTCTGCATCTCTTCAACGCAAACGGTTTAGATTACAGTATGCAAATTAAAGCCAGACTTCGGTGCTGAGCCAAGAGACACTGCGATTTGTCAAAATATGCAGCTAAAAATTAATAGACTATCTATTTTTTACAACTAAAATTCAGTAATTAAGCATAGATTTCATTCATACTAGAGATTAAGCAGTCGTTCTCACCGGGAAGCGAGACAGCCTTGGACCGCCGCCCACCTCGCTCCCACTGGTCTATATTAATGGCGCCGCTGAGCGGTCGCACCCCATCCTTGCCACACACACAATCCTCTCTCTCCGTCCGCATCCTCAACGCCGCTCTGAGTCCTCAAAGCCTTCAGTGTACGAGGATGCCGCCGAAGCGCCCCATCGGAGGGAGTAGCGACGCCGGGGCTGCTGAAGCACCGGAGCACGGCGTGAATATGGAGACAGAGGTTTGTGTCGCCACCGACAAGGTGGAGAACGAGGCTGCCAACAATCAGAGGCGGGTCGAGAAAGAACTGCAAGCGACTCCAGCAGGCCTAGACTTCATCAACAACCTCCCCGATGATATGTTGATAGTCATCATATCCCTCCTCCCAATCAAATATCAGGTGAGGACAGCCGCCCTTTCCCGGCGGTGGCGTCCCCTATGGCTCCTCACCCCTGTCGACCTCCTCGACGCCCACAAGCTCTGCCATGGCTATCGCCAAAGCTTGGATGCGTTCTCCCAGATCCTCGGCAGTCACCATGGCCCAATCAAAGGCCTTATCACGGGCAAGTTCCGTTCCAATGGCAAGGACCGAGCCATGCTTGACGAGTGGTTCCGATCCCCCGCCATAGATCAGCTCGAGAAGCTCAATTTTAATGATGGGCATATGCACTTGCTGCCAATGTCCGCGCTCTGCTTCACGCCCATGCTGCGCCTCGCCAAGTTCATGAACTGCCACCCCCCCCTTAATGACGCACCCGATCTTTTTTTACCAGGACTGAAGCACCTCGAGCTCGTCACCGTCCGCATCCCAAATGATGACATGGAGCGCCTGCTCCGCGGCTGTACTGCACTCAAGTTCCTTCGTCTTCAGGCGATGAATTGGTCGAGTACCTTGCACATCACCCCCAGGACTCTCCAGACTATTTATGTGTGTTGCTGGTGCTGCAATGAGAGATCACAAAAGGTGGACCACAATATGGTCATCTAGGACACACCTTCACTTGAGAGATTACTTGTAGTTGATCAACAAGGTCCAACAAGAATCAATGTCATTTCTGCGCCAAAATTGAAAGTGGTGGGCTACTCGTCTATCAAATACTACAACTTTCAGGTACAACAGTCGCCTTATACCTCTCCTTCTTGATATCAACGTTATTTCTAGCTTTTAAGATGTATGTTCGTCTGTCATCCAGCGAAGATTCACCCAGACTCTGGGTACAGTGAAGGTCTTGGTACTAGAATCTGTCGGCCCCAACCTGGACCAAGTTGTTAGTTGCCTGAGATGCTTTCCGTGCCTGAAGAAGCTTTATATCGAGGTGATGTTCCTTTCCTGTTAAATGTTAACCATAATGGAGTTCAATTTTTGGCACCTTTTCCCAAGTTTACAATGACAATGTACTATGATTTCTGAAGGAATTTTGGAGGATTTTAGGACATACACCCCCACCCCATATTGGTTGCTTCATTCATATGGTTACAATCGTCCATAAGCATTTCTTTTTTGGATTCATTTGTACTAGTTTTCTTAGGGCATTTTTCATCCAATCCAACCTCTTGTGAAGAAGGCTACATGTTTCTAGATTGTAATCAAATGCCCATGTTAATCATGCCAGATCGAAGATGGCACATTGGTGCATTTTACAAATCCTGCAAACCACATGGGCGTGTAGCAGTGTTCAAAACTGCATGTAGGCACTAACACGTTCTCTTCTTTTGCAGATAATAATAGGCCCGTAGGTGGATAATGTTTATAACGACAATCACATCGAATGCCTGGATCTGCATCTCTCAAATATTACTTTGAACTCGTACCGAGGGACCTTACCGGAGATTACACTCGCCAGATTCTTTCTTGCCAGAGCAAAGGTGCTGAGGGTACTGAGGTTGAACACGCATTTAATTAGGAAAGATGAATGGTATGATTATCAGAGCCGGCAGGTACTGCGGAATGGAAGAGCCTCCAAAAATGCCAAACTTCGTATTGGAAGAGCATATGGCAAAGCAATTGGAAGTCATTGTGTCAAACCCATACATGACTTGTCAGCGGCTGATCCCTTTTTAGAAATGACGCATCTTGCAATGTTTGAATTTGGGCGTCTTGCAATATTTATGGCATTTGTTATATTGAACCGTTTATGTTCTCTTGTCTCAATGCAAACAGTTCATCTGAGGGAACCGCATGTCGTATATCGCACACACCTTGATTTGGCTGACCGTTTCTATTGTGTTGCCTAATCACAAACAGTTCATCCGAGTGAACTGTATGTTGTACATCGCACACACCTTGATCTGGCTAACCGTTTCTTTTGTGTTGCCTAATCACAAACAGTTCATCCGAGTGAACCATATGCTGTACATCGCACACACCTTCATCTGGCTGCCCGTTTCTTTTATTCCTCCTCATCGAAAACAGTTAATTGAACTGAACCGTATGCCCTGAATCGCACATGCAACTAAAATCTGAACCATGTTTGATGCATCCTCGATCGCAAACGTTTTGCACCTTTTTTGACGGTTTTTTACACCACCGTTTGCGATTATTGCATCGCACACAGTTTCGTCGAAGGGTCTCTGATCGTAGTGTCGCGTTAGTAGCATCCTGTAGTAGTGTATCCTCATTGCTGCACAGAAGAATTATGTCCTTGATGCACCGCTAGGTGTGCCACCCCCAGCAACTGCACACGTTGTGAACGCCTGGCAGTCGCGTGTCGATGACTACTCGATAGTTCAGTGTGCCATGCTTTACGGCTTAGAATCGGGACTTCAAAGACGTTTTGAACGTCATGGACCATATGAGATGTTCCAAGAATTGAAGTTAATATTTCAAGCAAATGCGCGAGTTGAGAGATATGAAGTCTCCAACATGTTCTATAGCTGCAAGATGGAGGAGAACAGTTCTGTCAGTGAACACATACTCAAAATGTCTGGGTATCATAACCACTTGACTCAGCTGGGAGTTAATCTTCCAGATGATAGTGTTATTGACAGAGTTCTTCAATCACTGCTACCAAGCTACAAAGGCTTCGTGATGAACTATAATATGCAAGGGATGGATAAGACAATTCCCGAGCTCTTCGCTATGCTCAAAGCTGCGGAGGTAGAAATCAAGAAGGATCATCAAGTATTGATGGTTAACAAGACCACTAGTTTCAAGAAAAAGGGCAAAGGAAAGAAGGGGAACTTCAAGAAGAATGGCAAGCAAGTTTCCACTCCCCGGAAGAAGCCCAATTCTGGACCTAAGCCTGAAACTGAGTGCTTCTACTACAAAGGGACTGGTCGCTGGAAGTGGAACTGCCCCAAGTATTTGGTGGATAAGAAGGATGGCAAAGTGAACAAAGGTATATGTGATATACATGTTATTGATGTGTACCTTACTAATGCTCGTAGTAGCGCCTGGGTATTTAATACTGGTTCGGTTGCTCATATTTGTAACTCAAAACAGGAGCTACGGATTAAACGAAGATTAGCTAAGGATGAGGTGACGATGCGCGTCGGGAATGGTTCCAAGGTCGATGTGATCGCCGTCGGCATGCTACCTCTACATATACCTTCGGGATTAGTTTTAGACGTGAATAATTGTTATTTGGTGCCAGCACTGAGCATGGACATTATATCTGGATCTTGTTTGATGCGAGACGGTTATTCATTTACATAAGAGAATAATGGTTGTTCTATTTATATGACTAATATCTTTCATGGTCATGCACCCTTGAAGAGTGGTCTATTTTTGTTGAATCTCGATCGTCGTGATACACATATTCATAATATTGATGCCAAAAACATGCAAAGTTGATAATGATAGTGCAACATATTTGTGGCACTACCGTTTATCTCATATTGGTGTAAAGCGCAGGAAGAAACTCCATGCAGATGGGCTTTTGGAATCACTTGATTATGAATCATTTGATGCTTGTGAACCATGCCTCATGGGCAAGATGACTAAAACTCCGTTCTCGGAACAATGGAGCGAGCAACAGACTTATTGGAAATAATACATACCGATGTATGCGGTCCGATGAGTGTTGAAGCTCGCAGCGGGTATCGTTATTTTCTGACCTTCACAGATGATTTGAGCAGATATGGGTATATCTACTTGATGAAACACAAATCTGAAACATTTGAAAAGTTCAAAGAATTTCAGAGTGAAGTGGAGAATCATCATAAAAAGAAAATAAAATTTCTAGAATCTGATGGCGGAGGCGAATATTTGAGTTACGAGTTTGGCCTTCATTTAAAACAATGTGGAATAGTTTCACAACTCACGCCACCTAGAACACCAGAGCGTAATGGTGTGTCCGAACATCGTAACCGTGCTTTGTTAGATATGGTGCGATCTATGATGTCTCTTACCGATTTACCACTATCATTTTGGGGTTATGCATTAGAGACAGCTGCATTCACTTTAAACAGGGCACCATCTAAATCTATTGAGACGACACCGTATGAACTGTGGTTTGGCAAGAAACATAAGCTGTCGTTTCTTAAAGTTTGGGGTTGCAATGCTTATGTGAAAAAGCTTCAGCCTGATAAGCTCGTACCCAAATCGGAGAAGTGCGTCTTCATAGGATACCCAAAAGAAACTGTTGGCTACACCTTCTATCACAGATCCAAAGGCAAGATTTTTTTGCTAATAATGGATCCTTTCTAGAGAAGGAGTTTCTCTCGAAAGAAGCGAGTGGGAGGAAAGTAGAACTTGATGAGGAAATTGTACCTTCTCTCAAATTGGAAAGTAACTCATCACAGAAATCAGTTCGAGTGATGCCTACACCAACTAGAGAGGAAGCTAATGATAATGATCATGAAACTTCAGATCAAGTAACTACCGAACCTCGTAGGTCAACTAGAGCATGTTTCGCACCAGAGTGGTACGGTAATCTTGTTCTGGAAGTCATGTTACTAGACCATGATGAACCTACGAACTATGAGGAAGCGATGATGAGCCCAGATTCCGATAAATGGCTTGAGGCCATGAAATCTGAGATAGGATCCATGTATGAGAACAAAGTGTTGACTTTGGTTCACTTGCCCGATGATCGGCGAGCCATAGAGAATAAATGGATCTTCAAGAAGAAGACATACGCTGATGGTAATGTTACTGTCTACAAAGCTCGACTTGTCTCAAAAGGTTTTCGACAAGTTCAAGGATTTGACTACAATGAGACTTTCTCACCCGTAGCGATGCTTAAGTCTGTCCGAAACATGTTAGCAATTACTGCATTTTATGATTATGAAATCTTGCAAACGGACGTGAAAACTGCATTCCTTAATGCATTTCTTACAGAAGAGTTGTATATGATGCAACCAGAAGGTTTTGTCAATCCTAAAGGTGCTAACAAAGTGTGCAAGCTCCAGCGATCAATTTATGGACTGGTGCAAGCATCTCGGAGTTGAAATATATGCTTTGATGAGGTGATCAAAGCATATGGTTTTATACAGACTATTGGAGAAGCCTGTATTTACAAGAAAGTGTGTGGGAGCTTTTTAGCATTTCTAATATTATATGTGGATGACATATTGTTGATTGGAAATGATATAGAATTTCTGGATAGCATAAAGGATACTTGAATAAGAATTTTTCAATGAAAGACTTCGGTGAAGCTGCTTATATATTGGGCATAAGGATCTATAGAGATAGATCAAGACGCTTAATTGGACTTTCACAAAGCACATACCTTGATAAAGTTTTCAAGAAGTTCAAAATGGATCAGGCAAAGAAAGGGTTCTTGCGTGTGTTACAAGGTGTGAAATTGAGTTAGACTCAATGCCCAACCACTGCAGAAGATAGAGAGAAAATGAAAGTCATTCCCTATGCCTCAGCCATAGGTTCTATCATGTATTCTATGCTATGTACCAGACCTGATGTGTTCCTTGCTATAAGTCTAGCAGGGAGGTACCAAAGTAATCCAGGAATGGATCACTAGACAGCGGTCAAGAACATCCTGAAGTACCTGAAAAGGACTAAGGATATGTTTCTCGTTTATGGAGGTGACAAAGAGATCGTCATAAATGGTTACGTCGATGCTAGCTTTGACACTGATCTGGATGACTCTAAGTCACAAATCGGATACGTATTTATATTGAATGGTGGAGTTATCAGTTGGTGTAGTTCCAAGCAAAGCGTCGTGGCGGGATCTACGTGTGAAGCGGAGTACATAGCTGCTTCAGAAGCAGCAAATGAAGGAGTCTGGATGAAGGAGTTCATATCTGATCTAGGTGTAATACCTAGTGCATCGGGTCCAATGAAAATCATTTGTGACAATACTGGAGCAATTGCCTTGGCGAAGGAATCCAGATTTCACACAAGAACCAAACACATCAAGAGACGCTTCAACTCCATCTATAATCAAGTCAAGGAGGGAGACAAAGAGATTTATAAAATACATATGGATGTGAATGTGGCAGACCCGTTGACTAAGCCTCTTCCACGAGCAAAACATGACCAGCACCAAGGCTCCATGGGTGTTAGAATCATTACAATGTAATCTGGATTATTGACTCTAGTGCAAGTGTGAGAGTGAAGGAAATATGCCCTAGAGGCAATAATAAAGTTGTTATTTGTATCTCCTTATATCATGATAAATATTTATTATTCATGCTAGAATTGTATTAGCCGGAAACCGGATACATATGTGGATACGTAGACAAAACACCGTGTCCCTAGTAAGCCTCTACTAGACTAGCTCGTTAATCAAAGATGGTTAAGTTTCCTAACCATGGACATGCGTTTCATTTGATAAACGGGATCACATCATTAGGAGAATGATGTGATGGACAAGACCCATCCGTTAGTTAGCATATTGACCGTTCAGTTTTATTGCTATTGCTTTTTTCATGTCAAATACATATTCCTTTGACTATGAGATTATGCAACTCCCAGATACCGGAGGAATACCTTGTGTGCTATCAAACGTCACAACGTAACTGGGTGATTATAAAGATGCTCTACAGGTATCTTCGAAGGTGTTTGTTGGGTTGGCATAGATCGAGATTAGGATTTGTCACTCCGAGTATCGGAGAGGTATCTCTGGGCCCTCTCGGTAATGCACATCATAATAAGCCTTGCAAGCAATGTGACTAATGAGTTAGTTGTGGGATGATGTATTATGGAATGCGTAAAGAGACTTGCGAGTAACGAAATTGAACTAGGTGTGAAGATATCTACGATCGAATCTCGGGCAAGTAACATACCGATGACAAAGGGAATAATGTATGTTGTCATTATGGTACGACCGATAAATATCTTCGTAGAATATGTGGGAACCAATATGAGCATCCAGGTTCCGCTGTTGGTTATTGACCGGAGAGGTGTCTCGGTCATGTCTACATAGTTCTCCAACCTGTAGGGTCCGCATGCTTAATGTTCGATGACGATTTTGTATTATATGAGTTATGTGATTTGGTGACCGAATGTTGTTCGGAGTCCCGGATGAGATCACAGACATGAAGAGGAGTCTTGAAATGGTTGAGAGGTAAAAATTCATACGTAGGACGATGATATTCGGACACCGGAAGTGTTCTGGGGGTACCGAGTACATATCGGGTCACCGGAAGGGGTTCCGGGCACCCCCCGGCAACTATATGGGCCTAATGGGCCAAGAGGGGGACAGACCAGCCCCTAAGGGGCTGGTGTGGCCCCATATGGGCCGAATAGGAGGAGAAGTAAAGAGGGGGGAGAGAGAAGGAAGGGGAGGGATTCACCCTCCCCCTGCCTTCCCTCCTCCCTCCTCCTTCCTTCCCCCTCCGATGGATATGGTAAGGGGGAGGCCGAATTGGGAGGCACCGAAGTAGGATTCCTCCTACTTGGGGCACCCTTTTGGCTGCCTCTCCTCCCCTCCAACCTATATATATGTGGGGGCACCGCTAGGACCCACAACAACGATTGTTAGCCGTGTGCGGCGCCCCCCTCCACAGTTTACGCCTCCGGTCATAGTGCTTAGGTGAAGCCTTGCGCGGATCACCTCACCATCACCGTCACCATGCCGTCATGCTGACGGAACTCTCCCTCGACACTTTGCTGGATCAAGAGTTCGAGGGACGTCATCGAGCTGAACGTGTGCATAACTCGGAGGTGCCGTACGCTCGGTGCTTGATCGGTCGGAACGAGAATAAGTTCGACTACATCAACCGTGTTGTCAAACACTTCTGTTTTCGGTCTATGAGGGTACGTAGATGCACTCTCCCCCTCTCGTGTCTATCCATCTCCTAGATAGATCTTGTGTGAGCGTAGGATTTTTTTTGAAATTGCATGCTACGTTTCCCAACATAAAGACCTTCACCAATACGATGTATGGACTTTACATGAAGTTTTATTTCCCCGCTGTAGTTTCATTTTGTAGATCAACGGTCTTGCATAATAAGGTCCCTATTACTCCAGAGGTCACATTACGTGCTGTGATGGCCGAAATTGTTAAGCTATATAGATATTCTCAATTAGATGTATGTCTACCAGCCTATGAAAAGACATTTGAAATTACTCTGCAAGATGGAGACAAGATATGCAGCAACGCATTCTAGATCAGGGGCAGCGCCCTATTTAACTTCCACGGCCTCTCTCCCTAATGTTTTTGCATAACCGATCTATTAGATTACTTATCAAGAGTCATTTTCACTTGGCTACATTTTTGTATTTGTCATGCTTAGTTCAACAATTCCATTGATTGAGTTCGCCTACCATTTGTAGGTCCATCGGTGGCTTATTTGTCAGGGAAGAAAGGGCTAGAAGGGCCTTGATGAAGAGCCATGAATTTTTGATTTGTTGGCATATCCTTTACTTCACTGATTTAAAAAAATCGGTTGGTGGTCTATATTAACAAGTATCATTCCCGCCTACAAAATGGCGGCCGGTTCTAGGCGCTGGCTGAAGGCGGCGCCGCGGACTCGGATGACGACGACGGCTACTCGGATGGCGGGCCGGCGGGCGTGGTGTCTCCAACTCCTTCAGACACAATTTGTGAGGCCTTTAGGGTCGGGTATCCCGAAGACGAGGTGGCCCTGCTCGTCGATCTAGCGATTCCTTCTGATGATCCAGCGAGGATGGGTTTGCAGGCGGAAGACAAGATTGAGATCATCCGGCGTATTGTTCATCGACGTACGACAGCGACGACAATTCGGCCTTGGAAGGGACCTCTACCTCTACCTAAGGTTAGTCTCCCTAAACTAACTTTGTCAGATTATTTTATGGAGGGATCTTGGAAGATCGTTCAGTGTAAGAAGAAATGGCGGCCATCAGCGGCGCAGGCGCCGGCGGCCGACCGGCCTGGCATGATCCGTGAGGCACAGATCCAGCGTTGAACTGGTTGTTGGGCCCAGAGGGGTTGGCTATGGGCGCGACGAGTGTGGGCTGGCTTGTGAATGCGTATTCAGCCCAGAGCGAGTTGATTGAGATTGGGTCGGGATTAGCTGGGAATGAGGCCTAGGCAAAACTGGTTTCTACTACGGGCAGCGATAGCGTACATGCATGCACGGTTTCGTCTTTGTGTCGTGATCGAAGCCCTCCTCAGCCGCCGCCTAGGGTTCGTCCTCGTTGCGCCGTGCCCAGGTTTCCTGCATGCACACTGGGCTGTGCTGCTCGCATTCAACCCCTCGCGGCGGCCATGGCGGGTCGCGGAGGTGGTGATCCGCCGGGGCCTGCCGCTGCGGCGCCTAGGACGCATCCGCACGCTCAGTAGCCGCCGCCTCGTGCGGGGGGTGTCCCACCGCTCGCTCAGCCCCCGCAGCCCCTTGCGAGGGGTGCTCCGCAGGTGCCGGCGCTGGCACAGAAGCCCAAGGGCGCCCCGCCGCCGCATCTTGTCATTCAGCCGCAGCCGAGCCGGGAGGAACCGGCGCAGGTGGCGACCGCGGGACATCCCCCTGCCGTGGCTAGGGCCGGGCCGCCGGCGCGCCGTGGTGGCGGCGGCGGTGGCGCCGGTCATCATCATCGCTACCCGGTGTTCCGTGGTAGAGATAACAACCATGCTGGTTGCGGGCCATCCCAGAGTCAATGGGGGGATGACGAATATGACGCGTATGGCAAGGGTCAGCATCGCGGTTCGTCATCTTCGGGCGGAGGTCGCGGTTATGCTTGGCAGAGCGATGCGACAGCGGAGCGTCCTTTTACGGCCCTCCGTGATGTTTTGTTGAGGGGGCTTCTGGCCCGGACTATCGATAGAGAGGTGGTTTCAGAGGTTTTCGTGCTGGTCGCGGTGGCAAGAACCGCAACCGTCAGCCTCCGCCGCCCGCCACTACCGTTTTCGACGTCGCTGAGCCGACGGTGTCCTTGGAGGTGGTCGCTGTGCAGACGCCGGCGTTGTCTGGGCAGGTCATGGCCGCGGTTTCAGCCCTGGCTAATGCGGAAATGCTCGCAAATGAGCCGGCGGTGGCGGGTGTTGTTGGCGTTTCTGACAAACCAGATGGTGAGAGAGCCACCAAGTGGGCCCGTAAGAAGGAGAAAATGCTTTGTTATCGCTGTGGTGAACAGGGGCATTTCATTGCTGAATGTACTGCTGAACTGTGTGACACTTGCTCCAAACCAGTGCATGCTACGGGGGATTGCCCGATGTTGCGTGAACCGATGCCGGGTGTTACCATTTATGGTGTGTGCTGCACTGAGTTGATGTTTTTGGAACCTCCTAGTGCTATAGAGATCCCAAATGCGCCTCAGAGTGCGACCACGGGGGTGGTGAAAGTGACCAAGGGTGACTTGTCTGAAGCGCAGATCATGCATAGGCTTAATGAGCTGGCTCTAGGTAACCTTCAGTGGGAGCTCATTAGGATCGAGGCTAATATGTACAAGGTTGACTTTCCCTTGGCTGAGGACTTGCATAAGTTACTGAGTTTTGGGCTGTGCAGAGTACCTGGCACTGAGTGTATCCTCGAGTTTCATGAGTGGAAGAAGGTTGAGCCGAAGGGCAAGCCTCTCACTTAGGTATGGCTTCATTTCTCGGGGGCACCTTCGAAGCCGCTGAATGATGTTCGAGTCGCAGCTAGCTTGGGGACACTGGTTGGGAAAATTGAGAGGGTTTATATGGCCTTTACCCGAGCAAACGGGGTGGCCAGATTGCTTGTCAGTATTCTAGATATCGAGTACGTACCATATGTGGTTAAGTGGACTCATAGAGGCTTGATTTACAACCTCAAGATCGAGTTCGAGGACACCGAGCTTTTCTCAGAGGCCTTGGCAGGGAATGATGTTGATATGCTTGATAAGGATGATGGCTCGGGTAACAAGGAGGTGCGAGAGGATGACCGTGGGCGTGATGTGTCTAACATCCCGGGTTCTGACGCGCCGGCGCCCGGGAAAGGGACTACACCCTCGACTGCTGCACCCATGACCACGTTGAGATTAGGTTCATTTGAGCCTGCCTCTGCTCCACCTATATTGTGGAGCGATCGGGTGGAGTGTGATGATTTTTTTGACTGGAAACTGTGAGGCAACAACCCCACAGTACTTTATTAAACTCAAGCAAGCAACAAAATACAGAAGGTTCTGGTAAGAAAAGTTAAACTACTCACCTAGAAATTAGACTACTCACCCATGGCCCTATGTACATAATTACAAGGTGGGCAACATAAATGCAAGCAGCCAATTAAGACAAAGAATTAATCCAATGCAGCAACAAAGGCTTTAAACTAGGCTTGAATCTGTGGGAGATCAGAGTAATATCATGGATGAAATTTCTCCTCCATGCTGCGAGTGTGATGATTTGCATGAGCGATCGCTTCCTCACATGGATTTTGCTGTTGCTGACACACCGGTGTGTGGTGGTTCCGATGAGTTTGTTGCCGCGATAACCTTGGTGGAGAGTACACCGACTCCATCGGCTGTGTTCGGTCTGGGCGCTCAGCTGTGCTTCGAGAGTGGGGATGATATTGGGCAGGCGGCCCTACGATCTCCCTCTCTGAGTGGTGCGTCTACGCTGGCGAGGAGCCCGGCGAAGACTGGTGCGGCAATGGCCGTGCCGCGGGCCGACGATGCGGCCAGACCAGGAGGGGGGCGCGGGCAGGAGGCCTCCGCTCCTGCCTCTCCCATGGCGCACACGGCTGCGGCGGCCGGACCGGGAGGGGGCGCGGGTAGGAGGCCTCTGCCCCTGACTCTCCCATGGCGCGCGCGGCGAGGGCCGTGCCACGGGCCAGCGGTGCTGCCGGACCGGGAGGGGGCGCGGGCAGGAGGCCTCCGCCCCTGCTTCTCCCATGGCACACACGGCTGCGGTGGCCGGACCGGGAGGGGGGTGCTGGCAGGAGACCTACGCCCTGCCTCTCCTACGGCGCATACGGCTGCAGCGATGTCCGTGGCGTCTTCTGGACTCGGGTTCTCAACACCCACTCGGAGTGTTGCCTCGCAGCAGGTGACAAGCCCTGTAGGGGGTTGGGCAGGAGGCCCCACCCAAACGGGACCACTTGGGAGGAGATCATTGCTTTTGGAGGGATCCCGGATCCGGTCACTGAAGGCCGACGGATGAGCTGTCGTCTCCAGGATCAGTCGGATGTTGATGACGTGCAGCTAAGGTGCGCTATGCGGGCGGCCAAGCTTCGTGACATTGAGGTCACTACTGGTATGTTGGTTAATACGTCCAATTCTATTCTGCATTTTTCCAATGATGAGATTGTTCATAATGCAAACCAGTTAGGAGTTTCACTAGGTAGTAATGGCAGTGAAATCTCTAGATCAGTTAATGATATCCTGGATCTTGAAGCGGAGCGCGCTTTAGAAATGATTCGTAACTTAGCAACCGTTAAACCCATGAGCGATTCCGACATAGATGCGTTGGGCGTCAGGGTTCTGGACAGTTTGTGTGCGGATCTTGCCCCTTCACTTCCTGAGATAGAGGAGGATGAAGGATGTAGTTCCCCAAGGGACTCTACCCATGTAGGTGTTCCGGAGATTAGGTCCACGGAGCCCGGTTGTGAGGACCGGCTGAAGGATCAAAATAAGCCTAAGCGGAAGTGGAAACGAAAGATTTATCTAGCTTCGGATGTGCGAAGAAGTGCTAGGATCCGTACCTCTAAAAAATTTCATGATGAAAATATGAGAGGAATTTTCTGGAATAGCAGAGGTCTTAAAGACTTGGCTAAAAGAAGGTTTCTGGCAGATGCATCTATCGAACACCAATTGGATTTTATCGCCCTCTCGGAAACTGGAAGGGACAATTTCACAGCCCAGTTCCTTAGCACTTTATCGGGAGGTGTCGACTTCGACTGGCATTGCCTACCTCCAAGAGGAAGGTCCGGTGGGATCTTACTTGGGGTTAAATGCGATTCCTTGGAAGTTCGGAGTGTGGTCATGGGAGATTTTGCGGTGAAGTTTCGGGTCAGATCAAAGGCCGATGGGTTTAATTGGGCATTAGTAGCGGTGTATGGTGCCGCGCAGCCAGAACTCAAACCTGATTTTTTGGCTGATCTTGTCCGTATTTGCGGTAGCGAGCAGCTCCCAATTCTGGTTGGGGGCGATTTAAACATTAGTCATAGGAGGGAAGAAAAGAATAATGATAATTTTGACAGGAGATGGTCGTTCATGATTAATACCATAATCGAAAGCTTGGATCTTAGAGAGATAGAGCTTTCTGGTAGAAAATTCACTTGGGCTAATACGTTGCTAGTCCGGACATTCGAGAAGTTGGATCGTGTCCTCGCTAGCGTCGAATGGGAGCAGAAGTTTTCCCTGGTAACAATCCAAGCGCTATCGCGCTCGATCTCGGACCACACCCCGTTGCTCGTGGACTCTGGCGAGGCAACCCATGTGGGGAATAAAAACACTTTTCCTTTCGAATTTGCATGGTTTGGAAGAGAAGGGTTCCTGGATCTGATAGCAAGGGAAAGGGCTAAAGATTCAGGAGGGAGGTCCCCTATTGAAAGATGGCAGAATAAGATAAGGCATCTACGGAGATTTCTTCGTGGGTGGGCTAAGCATATGAGTGGGATTTATAAGGCTGAAAAGGAAAGGCTCCTTGTTCTTATTCAATCTCTAGATTTAAAAGCCGAATCCACCATTTTAGATACCAGGGAGCTGGAAACTAAAGTGGAGGCGGAAATGAGTCTGAAAGAACTAATTCGAGAGGAGGAAATGAAGTGGGCACAAGCTGCTGTTTGGGCCTCCGGAGGATAACTTCGTATCCTTGGATGAGTCCAGGGTTGAGGATGTCCCTGAACTTGCTGCGGATGAGAATGACATTTTGACCGCCCCATTTACGGAGAAAGAGGTGTTTGAAGCTATTTCACAAATGAAAAATAATAAGGCTCTAGGGCCGGATGGTTTCCCGGCGGAGTTTTATAAAAAGTGTTGGCATATTGCTAAAGGGGATTTTTTTTACCGATGTTCCATGATTTATTCTCTGGACAGCTTCAGTTGTTTCATTTAAATTTTGGAACAATAACTCTACTTTCTAAGAAAACAGAGGCTGTACGAATTGAGCAGTTCCGGACGATCTGTCTTCTTAATGTAAGTTTCAAAATTTTCACCAAGGTTGGGACTAATAGGCTTACGCAAATTGCGCATTCTGTGGTGCAGCCATCCCAAACTGCTTTCATGCCGGACAGAAACATCCTAGAAGGGGTTGTTGTCCTACATGAAATGCTCCAAGAAATCCACACGAAAAAACCAGACGGAGTTGTTTTCAAAGTGGATTTTGAGAAAGCGTACGATAAGGTCAAATGGCCTTTTCTTCAACAGGCCTTGCGTATGAAAGGTTTTGATCAGGCCTGGAGATACCAGGTAGAATCTTTCACGCAAAAAGGGAGTGTTGGAATTAAAGTGAATGATGACATCGGTCGCTACTTCCAAACACACAAAGGTCTGAGGCAAGGAGATCCAATGTCACCTATTCTGTTCAACATAGTGGTTGATATGTTGACAATTCTAATAGGACGGGCTAAGGATGCGGGCCAGGTAGGTGTCCTCGTCCCACACTTTGTGGACGGAGGTGTGTCTATCCTACAGTACGCTGATGATACTATCATCTTCATGGAGCATGACTTGGCAAAAGCGCGAAACATGAAGCTGGTGTTATGCTTATTCGAACAATTGACCGGGTTAAAGATTAACTTCCAAAAAAGCAAATTATTCTGTTTTGGAAGAGCTAAGATGACCAAGATGCGTACAAACAATTGTTCGGGTGCGAATTGGGGGCTTTACCTTTCACGTATTTAGGTATACCAATCCACCATCGTAAGCTGACAAACAGAGAATGGAAATGCATTGAGGATCGATTTGAGAAGAAACTGAGCTGCTGGAAGGGCAAGCTGATGTCATACGGAGGCCGATTAATTCTCATTAATTCGGTTCTCACGAGTATGCCCATGTTTCTCCTATCCTTTTTCGAGGTACCAGTTGGAGTTCGAAAAAGGCTCGACTTCGATCACATTTTTTCTGGCAGAGTGATGAACTAAAACAAAAATACAGACTCGCTAAATGGGATATCATTTGTAGGCCGAAAGACCAAGGGGGTCTAGGTATTGAAAATCTTGAGGTGAACAACAAATGTCTGCTCAGCAAGTGGTTGTATAAGCTATCTGTAGAGACGGAGGCCACATGGGCTCAGATTTTGCGTAATAAGTACCTTCACTCTAAAACCTTGTCCCAGGTGACAGTGAGGCCGACTGCTTCACCTTTTTTGGAAAGGACTGATGAGAGTTAAATCACTCTTTTTCAACAGGACAAGGTTTATAGTTGAAAACGGTACCACTACGAGATTCTGGGAGGATAAATGGCTAGGGGAGACGCCCCTCGCACTCTAATATTCTTCTCTTTATAGCATTGTCCAGCGAAGAGACGCTTACGTTGTAACAGTACTACAGTCAACTCCTCTCAATATTCAGTTTAGGAGGACGCTAGCAGGAAACCGGTTGACTCCTGGCTCCATCTTGTGAGAAGATTGATGGATGTTTAGCTGTCTCAACAGTCTGATCAGTTGTGCTGGAAACTAACTAAGAATGGAGAGTTCTCTGTTAGATCCATGTATCTAGATGTTATCAACTCTAGCGCTATTCCTCGGTCGAAACATGTTTGGAAAGTCAAAGTACCTTTGGAAATCAAAGTGTTTATGTGGTTTGTGCATAAACAAGTCATTTTAACCAAGGATAATTTGGCAAAACGCAATTGGACAGGATCTACAAGATGTAGTTTCTGCGACCATGATGAATCCATCAAACACCTCTTTCTTGACTGCCCTTTGGCAAAAATATTGTGGCAGATGGTTCACATAGCATTTAATATTACTCCTCCGAATACTATCAACACGTTATTTGGGACGTGGTTAGACGGGATAGATTCTGAAACAGCGAGACACATTCGTGTAGGAGTATGTGCTTTATTATGGGCAATCTGGAACTGCAGAAATGATTTGGTCTTTAACAGAACAACAAATATTCATTTTTTGCAGGTTATTTTCCGAGCCACTGCGTTGATCCGTATGTGGTCGCTACTCACTCCGACGGAGGCCAGGGAGCGTATGGTTACTGGGTCTACCCAATAGGAGATGGTAGCACGGGCTATTTTCAACCGGTTTGGACGGCGGTCATGTAATAGGATAGGCAATTAGTGTTCCTATCTTTTTATGCCAGCCGGTTGTGGATTCTCTATTTTTTTTAGCTCTTTGTGATCCTTTTCCGTTCTTTGTTAGAGACATGAAGACTTGTGTTGAACCTTTTGCTTATTAATAATTATGGCCGTATGCATCGTTCTGATGTAGAGGCCGGGATAACCCCCTTTTCAAAAAAAATCATTATCGCCTACCTTGCAATTGTGGCATCACCATGAAAATCTCTTTGGTGTGACTATTAGATTGCTATGCTCCCAGGGATCTTTCGTGGTTCAATGCTATCCAATGTAACTTTCCTCTTTTAAGCATGGAGTAGCGTATGAACTGAGGCTTAACTTTTGCGCATAATCAGATACCCTTGTCTTGAGCGGTGGGAAGGTATAGCTTTATTAGCAGAGGACATGGGATTTATTTTCCTGAATCTCTCTGTTGTTCAATTTGAAGTATTTCTCAGTGAGGTTGGTGCCGGTTGAGTGTCATAAATTTATGTTCTGCTCTCTTGCATTTGGATGCCCACGTCTAATCCTTACTGTAGGTTACTTTTTTTCTTGAAGAGTGAGATACCACGGATCAAAGAATTAACCTTGATTTGGTTCTTATTGAATTAGATAGGCCAGTGCAGACACTGATTCTAGATTACAGTTGTACCCTTTGCTGTTCGCTGCACCCATAATTGTTTTTTTGTTCTATGTTGTTATAATCATGTGGTAATTATGAAGAGAATGATGTGATGTTAACAACATTTCACCGTTGATTTCTTTTGTAGGACATCAATTAGCAGTACGTTCATAGCTTTATTAATCCTGTTCTTGTGATTCCTTTTCATAGATTGTGTCCATAACCATACCTGCGTCCATCAAATTTGTAGGTATCATTGATGAAGAAACTACGACATCCAATATAATAATTTTCATGGCTGCAGTTGCATCACAACGACGACTTTGTATTGTTACAGAATTCCTCCCACGGTATGCTATATCTCCCACATGCTTTTTTCTATGGTGTGTACCTATTTTTCTACATTCTTATGATCTGGGCCAATAGAAACAATAGTAGAATTAATATTAATTACCAAGGAGTTCTCAACAGTCTATGCCTTGGTTTGCAATGTTAGTAATAACTGTCTGGTTCTTGATGGTCACTGATCCATAGTAATCTGGTGTTGAAAAGATGGGTTTTGTTTCACAAGAAAACATTACTGTTCTCCTGAGGAATTTCAAACTAAAAGGTTCATGAAAAAAGAATCTGAAATTTGGAACTACAAATTTGTCCATGTGGTGGCTCAGAATTGTTGGTAGATGTAATTAATTAAGGATGGAAGTCTAAGATTTTGGAGACCTTCCTTCAACACCACATGTCTGCCTCTCGTAGTTTCTGTTATTCCTACTCTCTTATGGGCTCAACACTGGAGCTTGTAGATGCAAGTAATTAAGGATGGAAGTCAAGAATTTTGTGGCTGCCTATAGTTTTTTTTTGTGAAATATCATAATTTATTTTATCCCCTTGCTTGTATATTAGAATTATCCTCTCCAGAAGTCTACCATCCAAACTTTGGTCTTAACCCAGTGGCTACGCAACTTAGTCAAAATGAGCTTCTTGGCCTTATATTGCATCACCATAATTTTACTACCCAGGTTTTAAGTTGTGCTCATGTAATCCATGTGACGTTTGTGTCTGGATCTGTACTTTGCAAAGTCACTTTCTTGGAAGGCTTCACAGATAAATGTGAAATAGAAATACAAATACTCCCTATGGGGTATTAGATTTTGTTTGGACGAAGCCTTTGACCAATAATTACTCTATAGGTATATACTTTAATTATGCGATAAAGTATATGTTGTTAGATTCATATTCCAAAGTACTTGTGGTTATGATTTTGTCTCACAAAAATTATATACTAATGGTCACTTAGGATTTGTGCATCTGAGCTTTTCATTTTTGTCTATGGTAGACATAGTATGACTTTAACATGTGATTTACAGCTAGATAGCTCTTTCAATACGACCAATCTTTCCTATGTAAACCACCGTATGTCAATTCCCTTGGATTCTTTGATAGATTTATTTATGTATTTATGCTTATTTCCTGATTTCCCTTTTCTCAATAATCTAAACCTGCATGACAGATGTGGAGACCGATCATGAACCTCTCCTTTCACATAGGATTGTGTTTCATCTAAGAAGCTTAGGTATTCTTATATTCCATCAATTTTGGATGATTGTCAAAATCCTAGGATATGATTTACAACCTGACATTTTACTTTGTTGTATGGATCCATGATCGAGCAGGCTCATTGAATTTCGCCTGGTCAATCTTATCTAACAAACCCTAGAGAGTGGATACTGGATACTAGAATAAGATAAAAAAGATGAGCCCATTCTTTTACAGGAACCGAGGTTTTTTTCCTAAATTTTTCACCTCCTCTAGATGAACTTCTATTTACTGAATCTTTTATCATTGTGGGAACCTGATGTTTTGTAGTCGAAGCAGATGATGTTTTATAGATTGATATATACCCCCTGTACTGAAGAAGTGGGCCTGTCAATGGATGGATCGGGTCAAATGTATGCATATATACCACACTTAAGGTCAGTTGTGTTTTCTCAGGTTATGTAGCAATGACTACTGTTTTCAGAAGCAAAAAACCTGAATTAGAAGTGGAACCCTTGATGGATTGATATATGAATCTTAATTCTCTAGAATCTAGATCATAGGATGCGACTGAACATGCAACAAAATACCTCATTCTGCTTTAGTTATTAGGCAAAGTTTCTCGTGGTTTGTGCCTTCATATACTCCCGTTCAAACTTGACTGATGCTTGAGATGTGGTTTTTTTCGATAAAGGACATTTCATTGAATTGATATATCGAGGTGATACAATCGCATCTAAAGAATGCCCGGCCTCTGCATAACTCGATGCACACAGCCAAGAAGTCCAACGACCCAAAAAATAAAAACGTTTTACAACTTAAAAAGATAAATAAGTCCAGCCTATGATGTGGTAGATCCTATCCGGAGATCACACCGCCATCCATGAGGAGAGAAAACCTCCCTGGCCGTACACTCCAGCCGCGTAAACGCCATCATAAAAAGGTCCCTGTCCTCCGGCCCTTACAGGATAGACCATGTACGGAGCCATCGCGTACATACATGAATAACCTGCATAGGAGATGAAACACATTTTTATTAAAAAACACATCATTCCTGGTAAGCCACAATGCCCAGCATAAGGCAGCCGCCCCCACAAGAATATGTGCAGAAAATTGTTTATCAATACCCCTCAACCAATTGCCGAACATGTTACGAGCACTACGTGGTGGGTATAAATTTGAAGCTACTTGAACTATGGCCCAAACCGCCCGAGCGAACTTACACTCAAAAAATAAGTGCTTAATAGACTCGTCATGTTGGCAAAAGACACACGCCTTGCTGCCTTGCCAGTTGCGTCGTGCCAGGTTATCTCTAGTTAAGATGACCCCTCTGTTTAGGAACCAGAGGAATATCTTCACTCTTAGAGGGATTTTAAGCTTCCACAATTTCCTGTTATCAACCGGAACATCACAATGAACCATTGCATCATACATGGATTTGACTGTAAACTTGCCATTCTGATGCAAATTCCATCGAAAGATGTCTAGTTCATCAGACAGCTGAATAGCCTCTAGACGTATGAGTAGCTCATTCTAAGCTGCCAGGCGAGGTCCTAATAGGTCCTACGGAAAGAAATATCAGGGTTTTCTTGTCCCAAAACTTGTTTGATGGTGACAAATTTATGTCTAAAAATCCTATACAAACTCGGTATTGCACCATGAGTGGTGTGGTCCCTAGCCAGGTGTCTTCCCAGAATCGAACCTGGGAATCGTCCCTAACCGAGAAAGTCCCAAATTGAAAAAAGAATTCCTTGGCCTTCATGACCCCAGCCCAAAAATGTGAGTTACCAGGTTTCCGATGGACTTGAGAAATGGCTTTGGATTCCACGTACTTATTACGAATGATTTCCTGCCATACTCCGTTCTCAGTGAGTAGTTTATAAACCCATTTAGTTACATTTAGTTTCCTTTTCTATTGCTGGGTTATCTTCTTATATACCATCAATTTCAGGGTATTTTTATGCTGCAGGCATTTGATCAAGAGCCGATGGAGACAAGTAAAATCATCCTGCTGTTTCTGCTGTTGATTGTAAGTGAATCCTTTGATGACTGCATTTCTTTTGTTCTCTGAATACTGCACCTATTCTGTACGGCACACAACCTCTGCCTGCTCAAGGCGCGTCGGGCTCGGCGGCAGGCGCAACGATCGCCTGAACTAGGCAAACGGGAATCACCCCTTCACGCGTGTGCTCCAATTTATCCCCTGTATGGCGCTCTCCGTCCAGCATACCGCTGACATCTACGGCAACGACAACTACTTCTTCTGCGACGCCCGTGAGAGTGCCTTTGTCTGTGTCGAGGGCTACTACTTTGGTATGGATGAGTAGCTGCTCGAGAAGACGATGATGAAAGCGAGTGTCTACTTGGTGGGGGTGGCGGAGGGCCGTGCCGATGCCGGGGTGGACGTGAAGGCTGACGGATTCATTGCAAAGTTCTACGCATAGATGAACCTGCAGCGGCAAGTATCGTTGCTGCAAAATGACGACATGATGGAGAGGAGCACCTGCTAGATAAATAGTGTTAGATTGCTTGTTTATCTCCTGAGTTTGATTCACTTTTGGAGAAGCCACCGGATGTGCAATTGCACCATGCAACCAACTATATTGACTGCTGAGTTGAATCAACTTTTATCTCTACTAAATTTCTCCTATATCACTATCATTTAGAGCATCTCCACTAGGCCCCCCAAAACGCCCCCAAGCATCTTTTTTAGCACCGGCGCTAAAAAAAAGCCCCAGCCACGCCCCTAAGACGTTGTTTTACGCTGGATTTGTGCAAAAGTAGCCCCGGCGACATGAGGCCAAACCCAGCCCATCGGGGGGCACTTGGGGCCGCCGGCATTATTTTCTACATGGCCAAACCCCTCGGGTCAGCCTCTCTCCACCCGTGCATGCAAAAATATCTACCCCGTCCCGCCTCCTCATTTCTCTCCCTCCCGCCGCATGCTGCTCCTCGCTCTGGCCAGAGCTTGCTGCCCTGCCTCCTCCGCCCCACCTCCTCGTTGACCCGCCTCCTTGTCGCCCCACTCTCTCCACTGCTAAGCCGCAGCCCTTCTCGCCCCCACCGCCTACCCCGGGCCGCCGCCGCAGCCATGCTCCCGCTCGGGCCCTCCGCCGCCTCGGCCCCGCGGCCACGGGGGACGGCTCACTCCCCGCCCGCCTCCTCCTCCTCGTGCCGCTCGCCTCGAAGCCGCCGTCGTCCAGGGCCACAGGGAGCAGCTCGTCTCCCGCGTCCTCGCGCTCGACTTCCTCCGCTCGGCCGGCGTCACCGACCCGGCGAGCGAGCTGGAGGCCGTGGAGCTGCCCTCCTCCTTGGACGTGCTGCAGGAGCTCGGGGCGAGGCCGGGTCGGACATGGCCTGGGGCGGGCGTGGACGGGGCAGCCGTGGCTTGGACGGCGGGCGAGGGCGCGACCTGGACGGCGGACGCGGCGGGCGAGGGCGTGGGCTCGCTATCTTCTTCCTCGCTTGGGGGTGGACACGGCTGGAAAACAATTCATCCCACTACAAAAAAATACACTTCCGTGATGATACATGTTTGTCACAGTAGGTCGCGTTTTTTGTCATGCATGTACATCCATGACAAATTTATGACAGAATCAAGATAGTCATACCTGTGCTGTTGTAGAAGTGTTCCATGACATTACCAAAATTATCATCACGGAAGTGTTCACTTCCATGACGATAAATCGCGCGTCACAGAAGTGCTTTCGTCAAGGGTGACCGACACGTGGCATCCACCGTAACGGAACGCCGTTAAGCTATCGGGTCGGGTTTTGGATCCGATAACCCGTTAACAGCCCCGACCAATGGGGATTTTCCACGTGTAAAATCATCATTGGCTAGAGGAGACACGTGTCAGGTCCGCGTTGGCACAAGTGTCACTCATCCAATGGGCGAGACGCGCCTATGATATGTTGACACGTGGACCGGCCCATCGAGTTTAAATGGGCCGGCCCAACTGAAGGCTCACAAGATTTTGCGGACCATAATGGGCCGGCCCAGCTAAAGGCCCACGAGATTTTGCGGACCATAATGGGCTGGCCCAGCTAAAGACCCACAAGATTTTGCGGGCCATAATGGGCCGGCCCAGGTAAAGGCCCACAAGATTTTTGTGTGCCATAATGGGCCGACCCAGGTAAAGGCCCACAAGATTCTTGCGGATCATAATGGGCCGGCCTAGCTAAAGGCCCACGAGATTTCGCCGACATTAATGGGCCGGCCCAGCTGTAGGCCCACAAGATTTTGAGGACCCTAGTAGGCCGGCACATTAACTGGCTGCCATGTTTTGGGCCAAATGCCGACCCATATTTGATCCGGTCCATTAATGGCCTGCCACACTCCGGGCCTAATAGTGGCCCATATGAGATCCGGCCCATTAAAAGCCTACCACGTTCTGGGCCAAATTACGGCCCAGATCAGGTCCGGCCCTTTAAGAGGCTTTGGGCTCAATTATGGCCCATATCAGATTCGGCCCGTCAACTGGACACTATGCTTTTGGGCCCACTTGCTAAAGGCCCACTTAGTAATTCGGCCTGATATTAGTTTTGGCCTGTTAAGGGCCCGTTTAACATTTTGGCCCTATATTAATTTCGGCATGTTAAAAGCCCGTCATATAGTTGGGCCTAACTACGGCCCGGTTTGCATCCGGCCTGCTCGCAGCCGATATCTGATTGGGCCAAACAAGGACCGAGACAATTTTGGCCTGTTAAAAGCCCGTGATTTGATTCGCACAATCATGGGCCGGGGTTCATTTCGGGCTGCTGCCGGCCCATGAGCTGTTCGGCACGTTTCAGGCCCAACCTACATCGTGATTGCATGACGGCCCGATTATGTACCGTAATTTTACGGTTTGGCCGGTTTACTGCAAAGACAGGATATATATACAGTAAAATAACTGCAGCATTGTGAATAAGAAAAAACCTAGACTATACAATAAAGAAATTACGGCATATTACATCCACTGGGCATCAAAGTTCGCCACTATGATAATAAAGCACAAGCAGAAGCAGATTACATACACTGGGCATCAAAGATCGCCACCAGTGCAAATAAACACGCCGACAAAATAATATACAAAACCGACAGCACTTCAATAGAGTTCAAGAAAGGTTAGCCCTGCTGGGGAGCTGCAGCGTAAGCATCTGAGCAAGATGATGAGACTGCGCTTGTTCAACACTTATATCTTCCTCACTCTGAAAGATAAACAAGCAGACAGATGACAGGTTTTGCACATAAAAGTATCAGTGCTGACAATTCATCACATTTCTTACTGATGAATAAAGTGACACAGTTTAAAATTGCATTAACACAATATGGTATTGTTCAGGTCAAGACATGGCAGGAAATGACATTGTGAAGGAGTTGGCAGCTTCGCGACACCACTGGATTACAGATCAAGAACTCATAAGTATCAATGGTTAGTGTGCTGTCAATTTATACCATTTCAGATTGGCAAATAAAGATACGGTTTAAATAATAGTAGAATGATATGACATTGTTCATAGTTAAAACATTGTAGAATATGACATTGTGCTGTAGTGGGTAGGTTCACCACACCACTGGATTACGGATGAAGAACAGAAGCATACATGCAGTGCAAAAGAAGATCACTTGCTCTGTATAGTTTAATTTACATGGTATGAAGAAGGAACTTGGTTGTACAACTGAAAACTTAAATTGAGAAAGGACAAACTTTTGTTTATGAACTACATAATAAACTTTAAACAAGCAATTTGATGCAAACACCAAAAATAAACAGCTGTTGCAGTCATGCCTAACCAAATATATACAACAAAGTTTGAAGGCTTGAGATGGACAAACTTACATTATTGGTGAAGACATGCTCTATAAAGGCCTTGTCCATGCTGATGGGGGGGATTCAAGAAGTTTACCACAGAATCTTCTTCAAAAGCATTGCCTTTATTCTACATTTTGTTAAGAGTAAATATAGATGTGATAATATACGAAAAATGGAGAATATTTAAGATAAGATGAAGAGTGATGCTACATAACCAAGTAGCTATAAATGTAAGTGCATCGATACAGGCAAAAGGTACAGCCAAGAGCAATGCACAGCTAAACTTCTTCAGTACCAACCTTATGGTAAGAGTAAATATAGATCTGATGTGTAGAAAATGGAGGGCAAAGGAAAATAAGCTGCAGAGTGATGGTACATGAACAACTACCTGTGATTATAAGTACACTGATAAAGGACATCATGCACTTACAAGAATAATGCAGAGCTAAAAAAACATTGGCATTGGATATATTCTACACTAATGTAACCATTAATACAGATCAGATAATTTGGAGCGAACAATTGATAAGCAAGCTATCATGCATACTGCTGCCACATAATGAACCAGGTATGTATGCAAGTACAGTGATACAGGACAACAGGTACTAACAAGAGCAAAGCAGCGGGCATCATATTTGCGATATCCTGTCATTCTTGTCAAACCGGAATTCTTCTTCGAGCAGATTTCCTGCAAAAAAGATCCGTAAGGCACATGCAGAAAAGTAGAAGTTCAAATTGTCATGTGATTTCATAGACAGTACCTCATCCTGGGAACGAGACCAGTGCATAACAAGGTTTTTCCATTCGATGTCTTCTAAATTTAGCACAGGAGACTTCACCAGAAATTCATTTATAGACTTGCCATCAAAGTATGATTTCCTTAGGTAACACCGATACTGGTGCAATGCTTCCTTGAAAAGCACAAGCAAGCTTTGCTCGTCATGACTATCCAGATTGACCCTCGCCTAGTTACAACAATGTAATGTAAATCATTGATGTGTTCAATCAGCAGAAAACAGAAAAATAATAACCATGAATAATAGCACTTACACGTAAGTTGGACAGGAAGATGTGAAAATGGTGTTTGTCTTCACAATAATCTTCCCGTGATGGGAATATATGCACGTAGTCCCTAACAACATTGAAAGCATTGTCTTTTTAACTGGGAATAAATGGAATGGGGTTCCAATCTGCAGGAATTGGCCGTCTCTGCAGTTGGGATAGGTCTTTGGCCGGTGGACTTGCTGTACTTTTTGCTGGAGTGGGATTTTTCTGTGGTACAGCTGGTGCTATGGCAAATGAAATCGGTATACCTTTTGCTGGAGTGCAGGTCCTGTGTGGTGGGGCTAGTGGTGTGGCCAGTGAAGTATGGGTACAGTCTGCTGGAGTCGGTCCTACGTTTTGTGTCACTGGTTGTACAACCAATATAAGTGGGGTGCTGTCTGATTTCTCCGGCACCACCACATTTTTCAAGGACTTTGCTGGTGCTCCTTCAGGTTCGGCAATCACCCTCTTCCTTTTTGATGCCTGATGCACAAGAACAGCATTTGAGTGGAAAAACATGGTATGATGACAGATGGAATATGTATTGATAATGGATGGGCATGGCATCTCGACATATATGATGAGTAAACTAAGCAGATGGCGGTGCAACAAAGTAGAAGAAATGCAAGACAACATATGCAAGATACCCGCAATCAATAAAACATTGCCAAATTAGAACAGGCACCTTAATGGGTGAACAGGACAGGCCATCTTCCTTTGACTCCTCGAGGTTAGAATAGTCATTAGGATCATATTCTGAACAAGAATCAACAGGTGGGGAGCGTATGAGTTTCATTGCATCCAGAATGGCACTCAATGCCTTGGTGCCAATTTTGTAAGTCATTGCAGTGTTTAGCTTCAAGAGTGGACTGCTACTAGTGCGACACAAAGCAGCTACACAGATCATAGTGTAGATATAACGGGAAAACCTTAAGCATCAGAGTAAAATCAGCAAAGTGGAACTTGCTGGAATATATGTGCTAGTATTGCCGGTACGGCTAGAAAGGCTTCGGATACCAGCTCTCTTCAAGTGAAGGTGCGGTACTGTTAATATCAGTGTAACTCTCAAAGGCGACACAGCTCCCCGCATATCCTTGCTATTCTTATAGGATTCAAGTGGGCAGGCCACTACAAATCCTATTCCTATGTTTACAAGATCCTACGAATCAAAGAGGCTCAAAGTGTCCATCACAACCGACCGTATAGACCTCTACACTGCAAATGTCCCTGCTCATCTTCAGTACAAGGAACATACTGTACTACTATCATACTCCCTCCGTTCCAAAATATAAGTCTTGGTAGAGATTTCCACTATGGATCACATACAGATGTATCCAAATACATTTTAGAGTGTAGATTCACTCATTTTGCTCCATATGTAGTCCATGGTGGAATCTATACAAAGACTTGTATTTAGGAACGGAGAGAGTACATATTAAAGAAGAACGGAAGTGGAACATGGTAAAGAAGAGCAAGCAGATTTTGGATAATAAAATGTTGGTTGTGCAGTGCTCACACATGATGAACCAGAGCGCATTAAGAATGCAACTCCCAGCTGTCTCTCGACCATTTCAGGCGGTTGGATGAAGATCCTATGTCTCCTAACCCTTCTTCTTCCTCGTCTCTGATTCTTCCCATACAGAACACCGCACGGGCCGCCGGCCGGACCACTGGCCCCACTACCTGTGTTCCTCCACCACCCCCACCCCAACCCCCACCCGCGTCGAGTTTTCTTCGTTCGGCGAGGCCCCACAACCACCCGAGCCCCTTCGATCGCACCGGCGAACTCCGGCGAGCTCTGAAAAATCGACTGACCCAATTTTGAAATTTAGTCTACTATGATTTAACTAGTGTGGAATATAAAAGGGGAAAACCATAAGCATTGGGAGTATAGTGTTGAGCGTGCCATGGCGGATCTGAAGGTGCAAACCGGACAAAGGCAACTTCGCAACCAAGACAAGAAATCAGAGTAAAGCAGTGGCGATCTATTTTCTTCCTGCGATAAATAAGTTGAGCAGATACAAAAGAGTACCGCCTCTGGTGCGGCGCCGTGTACGCATCTGCTGAGAATTTGACGGTGCTGCGGTAGCGATGGCTGTCGGCGGCGTGGAAGCAGATCTAGGAGGGTAGACGGTGGCGGCGGGGCGCGGTGGACGAGACGGTCGTAGGAGCGGCGCCGGCAAGGTGGACGACGGCGGGGATGAAGCGAGAGGACGGGATGCAAGGATCCCGGTTCGAAGCCGTGGATGAGAGAGGTCGATCTCTTGTAATGGACGGCGGCGTCGGGATATCAGCTTCGGCATGGTGGAGGAGGACGGCGGTGGATGGGGTGGCGGACGGCGGCGGACGGAGGAGGGTGGGGTGGAGAGGGTGTTTTGGCGCCCACGGAGTACGAATGGGGAAAAGGGAGGTAGAGAGGAAGGGGGAACCATGTATTCAGGGCGCGCTTGTCTCAAATGCGAGGAAATTTACAAACTTAGCCCCCGTTTCAAATTTCTACTACATCACAGCAACATTAGTCGGTTGGGGATAGGACGGTAATCTCGCATACACCGAATATTTGCCGACGAGAGTTTGTTTTTGGCGCCCACCGTGTATGAATATGAATCGGGGAGGGAGTCGATTTCGGCCGAGGACACACTGTGTTTTGGCGCCCACCGTGTATGAATCCGGGTGAGAGGCGGTTACGTCACGTTTGGGTGAAATTACAAACCTACCCCTATCGAAACCTATAGAAATCCAGCAGATAGGCTTTGCGTGGCAGGGATAGGCAGTAGTGATTTCCATCTCGCAGATTTTGGTTTCGGGCGGTTACTGCGACTTTCGCCGCTTCGTTCAAATTTTGCAGAGTGCACGTTTACCGTGCCAACTCAATTCGAATCCCGTTTGTATTCTATTTTTTTAGGCAGGATCCATTTTCAATTGGAATTACATTGTATATACATCATTTTTTATATATACTTTCAAAAGCACAACACCATTTATACATAAATATGGTTTACAAATGGCATGATCTCAGATTCATAAGGTTGTATCCATCAATTTGGATTTTCAAATATTTGAAACCACTTTATGTTGAAATCCAATGTATGCATTCCTCGCTAACTGTCTCCAATTAATGTGTGTTTCATGCGGTTTTTTTACTTCTCAAACATGTATAATGTGTTTCACACACGCAGCATATAGTGTAATCCCGTTTAGACATTAATTTCATATAAACCATGCATTGTTTGTAATTGAAGAATCTATGGATCACCAATATTGATAAACTATATAACATTACACGTGTGCCCAAATTCAAATGAATATGCATGTTTGATACACCAATTTGCGTTATGATATTATCGATGTCGTGATCTCCAGTTTAAATATTTGAATCCCCTTTAATCCAGATATTCGTCTCATATAGCTATCACTCATGCTTATATAGGACTATCTCTCAGGACCTATACGCGTTCATCGTCTCTCAGGTATCTCTCGTGCTACCTGTATGTCGACAATGATCTTTTATCTTCGTAACACACTGACGGTACTCTCTCCCTCGACCTTCATCACTCTATCTCTCTCTAAGTATATCTCGCTCCCTGCTATGTGTCTCTAACTATGATTCTCCATGTGGAATCTCTTTCTCTCACACAAACACAAAACTTTGTCTCCCGGGGTCTCATTTCTCTCTACTATTCCCATGTGTGCCACTCGCACACCCCTCATACAGAGATGTCTTTCGCTCCTTAGATATGAGAACCTACGACTCTTCCTCTTCAATATCTCTTTCTCACACACAAACACAAACTCTGTCTCCCAGGGTCTCATATTTCTCCATTGTTCTCTTGTATGTCGCTCACACACACCCTCTCTCCCTAGAGATATCTTGCGTTCCCTCGTATGTCTCTCTAGCTATCACTCTCGTTGTGAAATATCTTTCTCTCTCGCAGACACAAAACTCCGTCTCTCTGGATCTCATTTCTCTCTGATATCTGTTTGTATGTGACTCACATGCACCCTCTCTCTATCTCTCTCACACCCACACACATAACCCAGCCTTCTGATCCACTCGACTCCTATCTCTAACGCACACTAGCTAGCATCTTTATCTTTCTATTTATCTGTTTCTCCATCAACCTTCTTTCTCGCCCTCACTCTTGATTCCTATCACGCACACTACATATGTTTCTCTCTACATGCAGTCAAGTGCCCTCTCACACACATATATAACTTCACCCTTTGAACCACCCGACGGTCATCTCCAACACCCAAACTAGCGGATGTCCCTCTAGCTAGCATCTCCATCTCTGTATCTATCTGTAGTTTCTCCGTCAACATTTCTTTCTCGCACGGAGTCTTGCTTCCTATCACCCACACTATATATGTCTCTCCATACATATGCATTTATAGGCTGGTCTCTTTTGCACAATCGTTGCGCCTCACTCCCTCTGCTCGCCATAGATGCATGCTCCAGCCCACGCCACTATCTCTTAAAGACAAAAACACATGCTCAATTGTCGGGCCTTCTTCCCTGCATTCTCACATGCATGCATATTGTCATACCGATCCGTCTCTCCCATGTCGTTGATCTTATGACTTATGTCTTCTTTGTTTTATCTCGATCATGCGCGCACGCGCACACACACACATCCCACGTATACATGTATACCTCTCACACATGCACGTTCAAGGTCTCTATGTCTCCATATATAGTTAATTACCCTCAATCTTAACGCCACATCGAATCGTTCTCCTCTTTTGTGCACATAACTTCCACCTGGATGGGTAAAACACACACTCACACTTAACAATCTCCTTCTAGCTACCCCCCCCCCCCCCCGCCTCTCACTCTTCCCCTATATCCCCGAAACCAATAAGACCATCCCTTTGTTTAGTTCCCGCCTACATGCACCATCAATATATAGTAGTCTTCCTCGGTGTCTCTCGAACAAACACGTTCTCTCGATGTCGACTCCTCTCACGCGCGCACACCTTCTCTTCCCTCTCTACGGGTATTTTCTCTCTCGCACCCCATCGTTGGTGGCCTCTGCCATACACATCACCTCTCTATGATGAAGCCATGCACACTTAAATTACATCCGCCACAGAGGACCCCGCGACACACACACACACGAACACACACACACACACACACGCACGCATCCCCCCCACACACACTAAGACTCCATCTCTCTCTCTCAAACACACACACACGCATGCACGCACACCCCCCCCCCACACACACACTAAGACTCCATCTCTCTCTCTCTCACACACACACACAAACTAATAAGACTCCATCTCTCTCTCCTCTCTCTCTCTCTCTCACACACGCACACCCCACACACACACTAAGACTCCATCTCACACACACATGCTCTTGGCAGAGCATTTGTTCCTACCACCCTTCATCCAACCTTACCCGTATGATAAACAATCACCTTTATTTACTTGCATAACATGGAAAAATTCCACTTTACTTTAGTAGTCACTAAACTTATCATCTGTACCCTTATAAAAAACGAGTTGGCGGTGATGGTGTGCCTGCCATCTTGTAATACAGACCGTATGATCTATATCTGAGGATAGAAAGCAAAATATGATAATTTTACAAAATATACTCGCACCTCTCTCCACATCATTATCTCCCGCAACCTCATTGCTCAGCAATTAAAAAAGGAATAAGTCTCTGGAACAATCTAGCATGCATGGTGGCTGCTGCCGCCTGCCGGCGCCGTCCATCCCCATGCCTCCGCCCATTCCGACCACCAGTCACCACCACGCTCCACTCCTCCTCGCCTTATCTCTCATCTTTCATTTTTTCGATGACACTCTCGAGATACTAGTTTTCCGATAAAATTCTCGAGATATCATTAGTTTTTACACATGGGATTACTCCTGCATGGGTCAATCACAACAGGTGTTCTATAAAAAAATGCATATTGATGTTCCGTGCAATGCACGAGAACCTTGCTTGTAATTATATAACACAAATCACGAGCAGGAAGTGACATTTTTTTGACACAACCACGTTAACATGGCCACGTAAATCACTAGCTAAAGTAAATACCATTATACTTATATCCCGATGCAAAAGGATGAGTACATGTCCGAAGAGTAGAGTCGCACACACGCACTCTGTCTCTCAGAATCTCTCACACACACACACCAGTTACGTGACGCCCACTTAAGCAGACACGTATGTTACAATCTGTGCACCCGCGGGTACACGTGATGCTGCGCATTTATTTAAGCCGGAAGGCGAACCCAAACAGTAGCTGCATTCATTCCCCTCCCGCCGCATCTTCTCTGGTCGCCGTCGCCCGGTAGCCATGGGCCGGCCGAATGTAACAACATACGCCATACTCCCGCTGGAGCGGCGCTTTAATATGGAAATTTTAGTGGTCATGCATGCATCTTTTTGTGCTAGCACTCCTATATAAGGGTTGACCGGTCGCTTCCCGCGGACGTGCGCGGGGGCTGTGGAGTAACGTTTTACCACAATTTCTTAGGAAACTGAGTGCAATAATTGAGTAGTTTTGCAAACTACCAGTACTACACCTGAAACGGTTCAAAACCTATACTCCCTTGCCAGCGCGCGCTTCCCGCGTGAAACTGTCAGCGTCGCCCTGGAGCGTCAGTGCCGCATTAATGCCCGGCCAGAGCGGAGGCGACCTCTCACTGCCACCGGCTTTGAATTGGCGCGACGGCCGAGAGAGCGCCGCTTCCCGGTGCACGCGACTGCTCCGCGTCGAGACTGGCCATAGGCCCTGTTTGGATCCATGGGTTAGAGTTAGTTTGAGCTAGTTGGGGCTCAAATAGCCCTAAAGTATCCAAGCATGAGGGTTTAAATTGGAGCAAGTTGCACCGAACCCACCAAAAAAAACTATCCCATCCAAGAGGTGCTAACTGGAGATAGTTCTCATTGGGACCACTGAAAAATCACTTTTCTCTCTCCATGAAGTGCATTTATTGTCAATCTAACCCTGTCACCCAAACACCTCTTTGGCTACAGTTAGTTCAGGGTTAGTCATGAGTTAGTCTAACCTCTAGCTAAGTTAGAGTATCAAACAGGAGCAGTATAGGACATGCAAGTTGCTCAAAGCATACAGGCAAATTCGTACGTGAAAGGATTTTTTTCTTTTTGAAAACGGAACGTGAAAGGAATTTTTTTTAGAATGCTCTTGGCATGTCGCTAACATGTGATAGTTAACCGACCTCAATAGACGGCAGAAACGCCAGCCCGCCGCACTTTGATAGAGACGAGGAGGGAGAAGCGATACAGGCTGCTGGATTACTAGAGATAGGTGTCGCACGGAAGCCAAGAAATATGGTGATAGCGTGGGTTAGCCATGTACTAGTATGATGTAACTACACTGGGCTGCCGTGTTTCGTACTCTTCCAGTCCACTGTGGAGATGATTGGTTAATTTTATATCGCTGAATAATATTAAATATTATGAGTGCAGACGCTCCACCACGAGGTTCCTTGCTCCTTCTCGGTCATCCGGAATCTATGTTCTTCCACTCTATTTTTTTACGTGAGCTTTGTTCATCCTTTTGCCAACACGCGAGACATCTAGCATCAAGGTGCACGTGTTATGCAAGGATCGTTCCATCTATATGAAGAACACGTGGGACTGGAACTACGAGACGGACATGTACGCAGGAGTGGACGTACGAACCTGAGTAATGTAGCGCAGTAAGTGAAGTAGAAAGGCACAAATGGTATGAACATGCATGGCATATAGGGTGTGTTTGGTTGCGTTCTCGTCTCAGTTGTTCCCTCTTCATGCATGCTCAACTCAACACCCCTCTTCATGCATGCTCTCTTCATGCATGCTTCTAGTGTATTTGTGCTAAACTAGTGTGGACTCATGCACCCTCCATACACTCTACCAAACACCCAAAAGTAGGTCGAGAAGGGAACTCTTGGGCGGCATTTATCTCTTACTACGTACTACCACTAAATGTTGTATGTGCAATGCACGGTGATGTTATGGAGTATGTGCCTAAGTACTCTACTACTACTATATTAGTTGGAAGCACATATTAACTTTTATATTTGTTTACGTGTATGCCCCAAGACCTTCCAACTAGACATGTCTTTCTCTCCAGGTCGCACTTTGTATCATTCATACCACTAAGTACTACTACGTGTGGTCTCCGACCCAGAAGTGGAAGAAGTGGAGACGCTCTACCACGCTGTTTTTTTATGCTGGGCTCTACCACGCTGTTCATGTCCCACTCCTTTCGCTGACGTGTGGGACATCCAGCACGTGCCGTGTTTGGCACCCTTCGTCGTAAGAGTTGAAACGCTAGCATTCATCAGAAATAAAAAATAATTATAAATCGGCAGTGATACTATTTTTTTGCGAACCAATCAGCAGTGATACTATACCACGCGGTTTCCTTGCTCCTCGATATCGGAAAGAATACTTCCGTTCGCCAACATGTGGGACGTCGACCATCCTGGTCCACTTGCCATGCACGCAGAACTCCAAGGGAGAGTCACCCAGGTCGTCGCGCCACAGTAACAATGACTAATGAGCCATCAAATCACAGGCCCACTTCCCACTTTGAAGTTGCTCGGACGAAGGAACCATCATGACTTCATTGAATTCCGCTTCTTGAAGAAAACTACTGTACCAGCAGTACTGCTAGCTACAGTAGTTACTCCAACAGAGGCCTCCTTTCGTTCATAGGATAGGAATATGAAAATCATAGGAAGTGAGATGACATGCATCTCAATTCCTATAGAGAAAGTGATGCCATTTGATGCTTAGGATAGGAATTTTTCCATTTAGTCTAGGCTAATGTACTGGTAATTTGCTCTAAAAACTACAGTAGTAACTAGTAGTATTGGTACATGCTCGTACTCAGACACAGACACACACACACACACTAACTACTAGTACTACTACTTCTCACATGCTGGCCAGACGCCGTCGTTCTCCTTCCCGGCTTTGTCGGCGACACCCCACCGTGCTTGGATCTCCGCCGACCTCTCCACAGCAGCGCGTGCGTCCTTTTCTTTCTTGCCGCGGCGGGCTCTCTTTTCTTGAGTGCTTTCTGACTTTTCCGCTCCCTCTGTGCGGCTTTGGCCACCTCTTGCTCTACCGCCCATTCGGCCTTGGCATCTTCAAATTCCTCCCACATAGTTGTGAGGTCGCGAGCGACGATGAAGTCGGCATGGCGGGATGCCATCGCTTCCCTACCATTTTGTGTGCGGTCGTGGGCGGCGAGGAACTCGGCGCGGCGGGATGCCATCGCTACCTTACCGGTTAGTGTGTGGCGCGGTGGCATGAACGACGCTTGGTGAGAGCTCTGGGGTGGAGTGGCCGGACAACCGTATAGTGCATTGGTTTGTCAAGAGCTCAAGGACAGAAGACGAAGCAAATTTGGATTCCCCTTCAATCCTGGTCATTTATTACCGAGTAAAATGCATTGGCGGTCATCAAACTTGTCTTGATAGCTCACTTTGATCATTGTATACGAGATATGGTGATTATACGGTCACTGGCTCAGCGTATAGCTCCGTATTTGTCTTGTTGACCAGTCAAACAGTCCGCATGCGCCTCATCATCTCGTGTTCTTTATCTATCTACGCGGGCCTACCTGTCAATGGAGAAAGAAATACTGTAAAAACCAAAATTATGCGTATGTGGGGAATCAAACCACGGACTCGTCGCTGCAACGCACCCTCGTCAGCCAAATGAAAATGAAATACTTCGCGTCAGACACTCACGCTCACGCTGTCAAAGCATGCTAATGCATGCACGTCGCCCTCTAAATCAAAGTCCTGCTCATGGCGCAACGCAAACGGCGAGCCCATCACCTGCGCGCCCCGGCGGTGCCTGACATTACTGTTTAGACGTTTGATGGAGGCCTACGCGAACGCCGAGCATGTATTCACCTGGCTCAACACCAACGGTCATACTCGGACCGCCTTGCTCATGTATATCGTCCATCACAACGACAATCTATAAAACAGCCTATGCTAGAGAGGGTACTATGGTAGTATGGTACGGAGTATGTACTATCGTGAGCGACCGATCTTAGTGCCACTGCACACCGAAACCCCTTCCATCGCTAGCGCGCGCTTCCCGCCTGAAACGGTCACCGTCTCTCCAGAATGTCAATGCCACATTCACCGGACTTAACTGCAGGTGCAATTGGTGTGTCACTGACATGCGGGCCAGATGCCCGTTGGGCCCACATGTCAGTAACCCAAACGCATCTGCAGTTAAGTCACTGAAGCAGCGTCCGCATTCACGCCTGACGAACCTACTCCGGCGCCAGTTGTCCATCCGTTTGCCGCGGCTCATTGCCATTCGCCCGCTATATTAACTTGAGCCCCAGCTCCCAGCCATAGCCAAAGACCCACACTTATTCTCCTCCGGTCCCTTCCTTCTGTCGGCACCACTTCAACCATGGCCTCCTGGCGCTCCGAAGCTCTCTTGGATGTACTGTCGCAGGAGTAGACGAGGGACATCGGCGGCTCCGCTCAGGGCGCGCTCCAAAGCTCTCTTCGACATACTGTCGCAGGAGCAAACGAAGGAGATCCCCGTCACCCCCCGGCCGCCCTCCGCCGCCACGACCACGAAGCTGGCGCGCATGCGCGGGCTCTGCCGGCAGCGAGGAAGAGTAGTACACTGTAGGTCGCCGCCGCTCTGGTCCCGGGAAGGCCACCGCTACTCCACTCAGTCGACGCCAAGCTTGGTGGGGTAAACATCGGTGGCCGATTAGCCGCTTGACGGTGACGTGGAGGTGGAAATCTTCAGAACCTTGTGCTCCGGAGGAGGAGGTTATCGAGGCGGATGAGGAGGAGGCAAAGGCAATGGCCGGCTTTCTCGGGTTCATGGCCGGACATGGTGGTCGGGCGCCGGCGATCGTTTAGGTTAGGTTTACAGTAGGTTTTAGTACGGTTTGTGCGAAATATGTAATGAATTTCGTCTAGTTTGTATGAAAAGTTTTCGAAATGTAATGAATTTCATCCGGTTAATTTGAAATTTGCTTTGTTTGCACGAATTTTGTCCGGCTAGTTCATATAGTTGTCAAAAGGTATGCGGGCAGCATCGGATGGCATCCATCAGTGTCCTCGGACAGATGCCGGTGTAAATTTGTGGGCCAGCGCTGGAGATGCCCTAACTATCATGCTATAATCGCTAACAATCATCCATTATTTGGCAGGGAGCAGTTATCCCTCGATCAAAATCAGATCCATGGTGTTTCGCACTCCTCTCGCGTAAGAGTGTAAACTCTTGCTTACATAAAATGGAGCAAGTGGATGGCACTGTAGCACGTCATAGCACTCGAACTAGCCCGCCTAACGAGCGCGAAAGCACCGCCCTCGTCATTTTGTTCTGGATTTCTATCAATCGATCGCGCAAAAATGTTATGCTTCGCAAGTTCTAAAGGAAAAGGCGGCACACTTACGACTCGTACGCGTCGCAACCCCGACAGTCCGGCTCGCAGGCCGATCACTAGAGGGGACACGCGTTGCCTTGCAATTTCACTGACATGTGGGACCGTAATTGAATAAACTGTCGATAGCCGAAATCTAATCGCTCGGAGGGCGTCGGCTGAGAAGAGAGAAACGGGGGAGGGAGAAGAGATCGCCCGCCCGCCGCGCACGGACTCCAAGAAATATATGGTGATAATGTGAGGTGGGCCATGCTGGAGTCCGGACCGCTTCCGGAGCCCGCTCTCACCGCCCTGGCCCCTCAAGACGCCAGCTGCCCGCCGCATGCATGCATGCATAGCAAGTAGTACTCCTTATGTGGAGGATAGAGAGGCATTGACAAAGTCAAGGAGTGGGCTCTGCAAGAGCCCGTCTCTACACGTGCTCCTAGGTATAATTTTTTTCTTCTAAAAAAGGCATAAAAACAATTGTGTCTTAGAAAAAGAAAGGTAAAAACATTTGAGAGAAAATAGATAGAGAGAAAGTGAGAAAAACTGTAACCTGGGCATTACATGATGAAGGAGGGAGTGGTGCACATGCCAAGTTCACTGGGCTGCCGTGTTTCACATGAAGGAAATATGCCCTAGAGGCAATAATAAAGTTATTATTTATTTCCTTATTTCATGATAAATGTTTATTATTCATGCTAGAATTGTATTAACCAGAAACATAATACTTGTGTGAATACATAGACAAACAAAGTGTGTCACTAGTATGCCTCTACTTGAGTAGCTCGTTGATCAAAGATGGTTATGTTTCCTAGCCATTGACATGAGTTGTCATTTGATTAACGGGATCACATCATTAGGAGAGTGATGTGATTGACTTTACCCATTCCGTTAGCTTAGCACACAATCGTTTAGTATTCTGCTATTGCTTTCTTCATGACTTATACATGTTCCTATGACTATGAGATTATGCAACTCCCGTTTACCGGAGGAACACTTTGTGTGCTACCAAACGTCACAACGTAACTGGGTGATTATAAAGGTGCTCTACACGTGTTTCCAAAGGTACTTGTTGGGTTGGCGTATTTCGAGATTAGGATTTGTCACTCCGATTGTCGGAGAGGTATCTCTGGGCCCACTCGGTAATGCACATCACTATAAGCCTTGCAAGCATTATAACTAATGAGTTAGTTGCAGGATGATGTATTACGGAACGAGTAAAGAGACTTGCCAGTAACGAGATTGAACTAGGTATTGAGATACCGACGATCGAATCTCGGGCAAGTAACATACCGATGACAAAGGGAACAACGTATGTTGTTATGCGGTTTGACCGATAAAGATCTGCGTAGAATATGTGGGAGCCAATATGAGCATCCAGGTTCCGCTATTGGTTATTGACCGGAGACGTGTCTCGGTCATGTCTACATAGTTCTCGAACCCGTAGGGTCCGCACGCTTAAAGTTAGATGACGGTTATATTATGAGTTTATGTGTTTTGATGTACCGAAGTAGTTTGGAGTCCTGGATGAGATCAGGGACATGACGAGGAGTCTCGAAATAGTCGAGACGTAAAGATCGATATATTGGACGACTATATTCGGACGTCGGAAAGGTTCCGAGTGATTCAGGTATTTTTCGGAGTACCGGAGAGTTACGGGAATTCGTATTGGGCCTTAATGGGCCATACGGGAAAGGAGAGAAAGGACCCAAAAGGGTGGCCGCACCCCTCCCCATGGACTAGTCCGAATTGAACTAGGGAGGGGGGGCGCCCCTTCCTTCCTTTTCCTTCTCCCTTCCCTTCTCCTACTCCAACAAGGAAAGGCGGAGTCCTACTCGCGGTGGGAGTAGGACTCCCCCCTTGGCGCGCCCTCCTCCTAGGCCGGCCGCCTCCCCCCTTGCTCCTTTATATACGGGGGCAAGGGGGCACCCCAAAGATACAACAATTGATCTATTGATCTCTTAGCCGTGTGCGGTGGCCCCCTCCACCATAATCCACCTTGATAATATTGTAGCAGTGCTTAGGCGAAGCCCTGCGTCGGTAGAACATCATCATCGTTACCACGCCGTCGTGCTGACAGAACTCTCCCTCAAAGCTCGGCTGGATCGGAGTTCGAGGGATGTCATCGAGCTGAACGTGTGCTGAACTCGGAGGTGCCGTACGTTCGGTACTTGGATCGGTCGGATCGTGAAGACGTACGACTACATCAACCGCGTTGTGCTAACGCTTCCACTTTCGGTCTACGAGGGTACGTGGACAACACTCTCCCCTCTCGTTGCTATGCATCACCATGATCTTGCGTGTGTGTAGAATTTTTTTAAAATTACTACGTTCCCCAACAGTGGTATCAGAGCCTGGTGTTATGCCTTAATGTTATATGCACGAGTAGAACACAAGTGAGTTATGGGCGATATAAGTCATACTGCTTACCAGCATGTCATACTTTGGTTCGACGGTATTGTTGGATGAAGCGGCCCGGACCGACATTACGCGTACGCTTACGCGAGACTGGTTCTTCCGACGTGCTTTGCACAGAGGTGGCTGGCGGGTGTCAGTTTCTCCAACTTTAGTTGAACCGAGTGTGGCTATGCCCGGTCCTTGCGAAGGTTAAAACAGCACCAACTTGACAAACTATCGTTGTGGTTTTGATGCGTAGGTGAGAACGGTTCTTGCTAAGCCCGTAGCAGCCACGTAAAACTTGCAACAACAAAGTAGAGGACGTCTAACTTGTTTTTGCAGGGCATGTTGTGATGTGATATGGTCAAGACATGATGCTAAATTTTATTGTATGAGATGATCATGTTTTGTAACCGAGTTATCGGCAACTGGCAGGAGCCATATGGTCGTCGCTTTATTGTATGCAATGCAATCGGCATGTAATGCTTTACTTTATCACTAAGCGGTAGCGATAGTCGTAGAAGCATAAGATTGGCGAGACGACAACGATGCTACGATGGAGATCAAGGTGTCGCGCCGGTGACGATGGTGATCATGACGGTGCTTCGGAGATGGAGATCACAAGCACAAGATGATGATGGCCATATCATATCACTTATATTGATTGCATGTGATGTTTATCTTTTATGCATCTTATCTTGCTTTGATTGACGGTAGCATTATAAGATGATCCCTCACTAAATTATCAAAGTATAAGTGTTCTCCCTGAGTATGCACCGTTGCGAAAGTTCTTCGTGCTGAGACACCACGTGATGATCGGGTGTGATAGGCTCTACGTTCAAATACAACGGGTGCAAAACAGTTGCACACGCGGAATACTCAGGTTAAGCTTGACGAGCCTAGCATATAACAGATATGGCCTCGGAACACGGAGACCGAAAGGTCGAGCGTGAATCATATAGTAGATATGATCAACATAGTGATGTTCACCGTTGAAACTACTCCATCTCACGTGATGATCGGACATGGTTTAGTTGATATGGATCACGTGATCACTTAGAGGATTAGAGGGATGTCTATCTAAGTGGGAGTTCTTAAGTAATATGATTAATTGAACTTAAATTTATCATGAACTTAGTCCTGATAGTATTTTGCAAATTATGTTGTAGATCAATAGCTCGCGTTGTTGCTTCCCTATGTTTATTTTGATATGTTCCTAGAGAAAAATTATGTTGAAAGATGTTAGTAGCAATGATGCGGATTGGATCCGTGATCTGAGGATTATCCTCATTGCTGCACAGAAGAATTATGTCCTTGATGCACCGCTAGGTGACAGACCTATTGCAGGAGCAGATGCAGACGTTATGAACGTTTGGCTAGCTCAATATGATGACTACTTGATAGTTTAGTGCACCATGCTTAACGGCTTAGAATCGGGACTTCAAAGACGTTTTGAACGTCATGGACCATATGAGATGTTCCAGGAGTTGAAGTTAATATTTCAAGCAAATACCCGAGTTGAGAGATATGAAGTCTCCAACAAGTTCTATAGCTAAAAGATGGAGGAGAATAGCTCAAGCAGTGAGCATGTGCTCAGATTTTTTGGGTACTACAATCGCTTGAATCAAGTGGGAGTTAATCTTCCAGATAAAATAGTGATTGACATAATTCTCTAGTCACCATCACCAAGTTAGTAGAACTTCGTGATGAACTATAGTATGCAAGGGATGACGAAAGTAATTCCCGAGCTCTTCGCGATGCTGAAATCGACGAAGGTAGAAATCAAGAAAGAGCATCAAGTGTATGGTTAACAAGACCACTAGTTTCAAGAAAAGGGCAAAGGGATAGAAGGGGAACTTCAAGAAGAACGGCAAGCAAGTTGCTGCTCAAGTGAAGATGCCCAAGTCTGGACCTAAGCCTGAGACTAAGTGCTTCTACTGCAAAGGGACTGGTCACTGGAAACGGAACTGCCCCAAGTATTTGGCGGATAAGAAGGATGGCAAAGTGAACAAAGGTATATTTGATATACATATTATTGATGTGTATTTTACTAGTGTTCGTAGCAACACCTCGGTATTTGATACTGGTTCAGTTACTAAGAGTAGTAACTCGAAACAGGAGTTGCGGAATGAACGGAGACTAGTTAAGGGTGAAGTGACGATGTGTGTTGGAAGTGGTTCCAAGATTGATATGATCATCATCGCACGCTCCCTACACTTTTGGGATTAGTGTTGAACCTAAATAAGTGTTATTTGGTGTTTGCGTTGAGCATGAATATGATTTGATCATGTTTATTGCAATACGGTTATTCATTTAAGTTAGAGAATAATTGTTGTTCTATTTACATGAATAAAACCTTCTATGGTCATACACCCAATGAAAATGGTTTGTTGGATCTCGATCGTAGTGATACACATATTCAAAATATTGAAGCCAAAAGATGCAAAGTTAATAATGATAGTGCAACTTATTTGTGGCACTGCCGTTTAGGTCATATTGGTGTAAAGCGCATGAAGAAACTCCATGCTGATGGGATTTTGGAATCACTTGATTATGAATCACTTGATGCTTGCGAACCATGCCTCTTGGGCAAGATGACTAAAACGCCGTTCTCCGGAACAATGGAGCAAGCAAGAGATTTGTTGGAAATCATACATACTGATGTATGTGGTCCGATGAATATTGAGGCTCGTAGCGGGTATCATTATTTTCTGACCATCACAGATGATTTGAGCAGATATGGGTATATCTACTTAATTAAACAGAAGTCTGAAACATTTGAAAAGTTCATATAATTTCAGAGTGAAGTGGAAAATCATCGTAACAAGAAAATAAAGTTTCTACGATCTGACTGTGGAGAAGAGTATTTGAGTTACGAGTTTGGTCTTCAGTTAAAACAATGTGAAATAGTTTCACTGCTCACGCCACCTGGAAAACCACAGTGTAATGGTGTGTTCGAACATCGTAACCGTACTTTATTAGATATGGTGCAATCTATGATGTCTCTTACCGATTTACCACTATCGTTTTGGGGTTATGCATTAAAGACAGCTGCATCCACGTTAAAAAGGGCACCGTCTAAGTCCGTTGAGATGACACAATATGAACTGTTGTTTGGCAAGAAACCAAAGTTGTCATTTCTTAAAGTTTGGGTTTGTGATGCTTATATGAAAAAGTTTCATCCTGATAAGCTCAAACCCAAATCGGAGAAATATGTCTTCATAGGATACCCAAAGGAGACTGTTGGGTACATCTTCTATCACAGATCTGGAGGCAAGACTTTTGTTGCTAAATTCGGAATTTTTCTGGAGAAGGAGTTTCTCTCGAAAGAAGTGAGTGGGAGGAAAGTGGAACTTGATGAGGTAACTGTACCTGCTCCCTTATTGGAAAGTAGTTCATCGCAGAAACCAGTTTCTGTGACGCCTATACAAATTAGTGAGGAAGTTAATGATGATGATCATGGAACTTCAGATCAAGTTATTACCGAACCTCGTAGGTCAACCAGAGTAAGATCCGCACCAGAGTGGTACGGTAATCATGTTCTGGAAGTTATGTTACTAGACCATGACGAACCTACGAACTATGAAGAAGCGATGGTGAGCCCAGATTCCGCAAAATGGCTTGAAGCCATGAAATCTGATATGGGATCCATGTATGAGAACAAAGTGTGGACTTTGGTTGACTTGCCCGATGAGGCAAGCAATTGAGAATAAATGGATCTTCAAGAAGAAGACTGACGCTGAAGGTAATGTTACTGTCTATAAAACTTGACTTGTTGCAAAAGGTTTTCGACAAGTTCAAGGGATTGACTACGATGAGATTTTCTCACTCCTAGCGATGCTTAAGTCTGTCCCAATCATGTTAGCAAATTGCCACATTTTATGAAATCTGGCAAATGGATGTCGAAACTAAATTCCTTAATGGATTTCTTAAAGAAGAGTTGTATATGATGCAACCAAAAGGTTTTGTCAATCCTAAAGGTGCTAACAAAATATGCAAGCTCCAGCGATCCATCTATGGACTGGTGCAAGCATCTCGGAGTTGGAATATACGCTTTGATAAGTTGATCAAAGCATATAGTTTTATACAGACTTGCGGTGAAGCCTGTATTTACAAGAAAGTGAGTGGGAGCACTACAGCATTTCTGATAAGTATATGTGAATGACATATTGTTGATCGAAAATAATGTAGAATTATTCTGCAAAGCATAAAGGAGTATTTGAAAGGAGTTTTTCAAAGAAGGACCTCGGTGAAGCTGCTTACATATTGAGCATCAAGATCTATAGAGATAGATCAAGACGCTTGATAAGTTTTTTCAATGAGTACATACCTTGACAAGATTTTGAAGTAGTTCAAAATGGAACAGTCAAAGAAAGAGTTTCTTGCCTGTGTTACAAGGTGTGAAATTGAGTAAGACTCAAAGCCCGACCACGGCAGAAGATAAAAAGAGAATGAAAGTCATTCCCTATGCCTCGGCCATAGGTTCTATAAAGTATGCCATACTGTGTACTAGATCTATTGTATACCCTACACTGATTTTGGCAAGGGAGTACAATAGTGATCTAGGAGTAGATCACTGGACAGCGGTCAAAATTATCCTTAGTGGAATAAGGATATGTTTCTTGATTATGGAAGTCACAAAAGGTTCGTAGTAAAGGGTTACGTCGATGCAAGTTTTGACACTAATCTAGATGACTCTAAGTCTCGGTCTAGATACATATTGAAAGTAGGAGCAATTAGCTAGAGTAGCTCCGTGCAGAGCATTGTAGACATAGAAATTTGCAAAATACTTACGAATCTGAATGTGACAGACCCGTTGACTAAAATTATCTCACAAGCAAAACATGATCACACCTTAGTACTCTTTGGGTGTTAATCACATAGCGATGTGAACCAGATTATTGACTCTAGTAAACCCTTTGGGTGTTGGTCACATGACGATGTGAACTATGGGTGTTAATCACATGGTGATGTGAACTATTGATGTTAAATCACATGGCGATGTGAACTAGATTATTGACTCTAGTGCAAGCGGGAGACTGAAGGAAATATGCCCTAGAGGCAATAATAAAGTTATTATTTATTTCCTTATTTCATGATAAATGTTTATTATTCATGCTAGAATTGTATTAACCGGAAACATAATACTTGTATGAATACATAGACAAACAAAGTGTCACTAGTATGCCTCTACTTGACTAGCTCGTTGATCAAAGATGGTTATGTTTCCTAGCCATTGACATGAGTTGTCACTTGATTAACGGGATCACATCATTAGGAGAATGATGTGATTGACTTGACCCATTTCGTTAGCTTAGCACACAATCGTTTAGTATTCTGCTATTGCTTTCTTCATGACTTATACATGTTCCTATGACTATGAGATTATGCAACTCCCGTTTACCGGAGGAACACTTTGTGTGCTACCAAACGTCACAACGTAACTGGGTGATCATAAAGGTGCTCTACACATGTCTCCAAAGGTACTTGTTGGGTTGGCGTATTTCGAGATTAGGATTTGTCACTCCGATTGTCGGAGAGGTATCTCTGGGCCCACTCGGTAATGCACATCACTATAAGCCTTGCAAGCATTATAACTAATGAGTTAGTTGCAGGATGATGTATTACGGAACGAGTAAAGAGACTTGCCTGTAACGAGATTGAACTAGGTATTGAGATACCGACGATCGAATCTCGGGCAAGTAACATACCGATGACAAAGGGAACAACGTATGTTGTTATGTGGTTTGACCGATAAAGATCTTCGTAGAATATGTGGGAGCCAATATGAGCATCCAGGTTCCGCTATTGGTTATTGACCGGAGACGTGTCTTGGTCATGTCTACATAGTACTCGAACCCGTAGGATCCGCACGCTCAAAGTTAGATGACGGTTATATTATGAGTTTATGTGTTTTGATGTACTGAAGGAGTTCGGAGTCCAGGATGAGATCAGGGACATGACGAGGAGTCTCGAAATGGTCAAGACGTAAAGATCGATATATTGGACGACTATATTCGGACATCGGAAAGGTTCCGAGTGATTCGGGTATTTTTCGGAGTACCGGAGAGTTACGGGAATTCGTATTGGGCCTTAATGGGCCATACGGGAAAGGAGAGAAAGACCCCAAAAGGGTGGCCGCACCCCTCCCCATGGACTAGTCCGAATTGGACTAGGGAGGGGGCGCCCCCTTCCTTCCTTTTCCTACTCCCTTCCCTTCTCCTAATCCAACAAGGAAAGGAGGAGTCCTACTCCCGGTGGGAGTAGGACTCCCCCCTTGGCGCGCCCTCCTCCTAGGCCGGCCGCCTCCCCCCTTGCTCCTTTATATACGGGGGCAAGGGGGCACCCCAAAGACACAACAATTGATCTATTGATCTCTTAGCCATGTGCGGTGCCCCCCTCCACCATAATCCACCTCGATAATATCGTAGCGGTGCTTAGGCGAAGCCCTGCGTCGGTAGAACATCATCATCGTCACCACGCCGTCGTGCTGACGGAACTCTCCCTCAAAGCTCGGCTGGATCAGAGTTCAAGGGACGTCATCGAGCTGAACGTGTGCTGAACTCGGAGGTGCCGTACGTTCGGTACTTGGATCGGTCAGATCGTGAAGACGTACGACTACATCAACCGCGTTGTGCTAACGCTTCCGCTTTCGGTCTACGAGGGTACGTGGACAACACTCTCCCCTCTCGTTGCTATGCATCACCATGATCTTGCGTGTGCGTAGAATTTTTTTGAAATTACTATGTTCCCCAACATCACACTCCTCCGTCGTAACAGTGGAGACAATAGCTTTCATCAAAAATAAACAATGAATACTCGTTGCTTGTCCTCTATATCAGAAAGAATACTTTCATTCGCCGACATTTGGGACGTCGACCATCCTGGTCCACCTGCCATGCACAAAATTATCCTGGTCTACCCCGGTCGTATCGCAAGCCCAACCTTTCCCACTATAAGTTGTTCGGGCGAAGGAACCATCATGACTTCGTTGAATTCCACTTCTTCTAGAAAACTTACTGTACCTGCAATACTGCTACCACACGCGAAGACTGGATGGCACCGTACCACGTCATATCACTGAAACCCACTAGGCCAAACTAGCCCGCCTAGGTCATCTATTTTGGAACGGAGGGAGTACGTCTCTGCACTGCTATGATTTTGTGTTGCACGTTCTCTGTACTTTTGCTACGATTTTCCTACCCTATGAACCAAATGAGGCCTGAATGTATGTCGACTATTGTCTGATCGATCGCTAAGCCGACAATTTTAGGAGCTAGGGCTATTGGTCGATCGACGAGGGATAAGTATAAGCGTACCACGAGCTCATCAGCCCCAACGTTTTTCTTCGGTGAGTGTTTTACAAGTACTATAGCTCGCACAGTATAGCTAGCCTACTAACACCAAGAATCATCAAACAAGCCCTGCTGATATGATAAACAGTTCAAACTTACATCTAAACATGCCATATATTACATCAAAAGCTGGTGAGGATACATCTGTTTCCATAACTCGGAGAGGGTTCGCATGATTCATCGCATGATTCACTATCAAACAAAAGTAGCAAGATCCGCACACACAAGACAGTGCACTAGCCCTAAGCTGGTTTGATAACACGCATCATTCTGGTAATTAAACACAGGGCAATGCAAACTACCCTGAAGGATTAGCGCGACCAACTATTTCTTGTCATCGATCTCTCGGGCAATGACCACAGCACGGACAGCGGCATGGGAATCGATTTCTGGGGCGATGTCCACAGGACTGACCACGACATCGGAATCGATCTCTGGGGCGATGTCCACACGTTGGACAGCGGCATCGGAATTGATCTCCGGGGCGATGCCAACAGGACGGGCCACGACATCGGAATCATCAAGGACGTCCACCGGCACCTACACAACCCTAACATATTAGCAAGCACATTGCAAATAATCAAAAACCACAACTATGGTAATAAGCCATTATTTTTTACCTTGTGTAGCTCACCGGGGGATCTCATCCCTCCGGGGGCCATCTCCTCGTCCTCGATGGGGGCCATCACCTTGCCAGGGGAATACTGCTTCTCAACGGCGACTATCTCCTCAAACTCGGTCTCGAGCCTCACATAGGTGGCAATCAGAGTTCCTGGGGTAGGCACGGTGGGGCCCTTGCTGTTCTTCCAACTTTCTTTGAGGAGTTCTTCTGCCAACGTCCTCAACTCTTTGGCCAGTGCTTGTTTCTTGGAGTTCTTCGTCTCCATGGGTTGGCCCGCCAACATGGTCAACTCGTTGGTCGGTGCTCGCTTCCTGGAGATTGCTGTCTCCAGTGGGTTGTCCGCCGGCAACTCTTTGCCTAGTGCCCCAGGATCCATCAATGCACTGACAAACAAAAAGCAATCGAAAGGAAACCACAATTGCAATGAAAACGGGAAAAGAATAGGATGTGAGAATCGGTCGGTGCTTCGCAAAAAGAAGATTCTTGGAATGAAAATATAGTAGCATAACTGATTCGCCCACCTTTCCTATGTCGGTACAGAAGAAAAATGGTAGAAGTGAGTAGCCTGGAGTGAGGTTTTCTTCAAGAAAGGGAAGAAAGGGCTTGAACGAGCATTCCAGTGAAATGATGGTTGCTTCGTCCAGTCCAACTTGGAGGACACCTTACCACTGCTGGTAAAGGTGTGGGTTTTGTGATATGACGGGTCATGACGGCCACACCGGGGTGACAGGTGAGTCTCGACTGTAGCACCTCGCTGTGATTTGGTGGATGGCACGCGGGCGCGGATGCTTTGAAATGACCCGCATGTAGATAGAGCGGCTAGTCATATAGGAGTGCTCAATATTGTGCACCGCGACCAAGGCGGAGAGGAAAACGAGAGAACTACGTAATTAATGCATGAGTTTAATTAGGGTAGTTTTGTAAAGTACGAGATACATTCCTCCAATCGCAATATGCATTGGTTCATGAGATTTGAGATTTGAGCCCTATAAACCGGAAGGGAGGGAGTACTGCACACGGTGTAGTCTAGTCACTTGTTGAAATCTCTAGAAAGGCAAATACTCCTTTCCGGTTTACAGGGCTATACTACTCCCTCCGTCTAGGTGTGTAAGTCATCTTACGAAAACCAAATAGTCCCAAAACACTTAGGCGCGGTGCATTAACTTCTACCTTGTTTCTTGTTTCTTGACATATCAACCAATAAGAGATGAGAGGTGTGCAGGCTTTTAATGACTTGCAATGGCTAGTTCATTGCATGCAATGCTATTAATTAGCAAATAAACATTGGTGACCCCAGGAGGAAACGGTGCTAAGCGCGTGGACCTATGCAGAATGAGTATCAACCAATGGATAGTGGAGTTTAATTGTTAAACAATAGCAATTTTGTCTCATGCAAGAGCCTGGCTAGTACTCCAAGGAACTGCACCATGCGAGCGTTCGCAACTGCCACGTTCGGGTTGCGCTTGGCTCTTCGCCTCTTCGAGAGGACGAACAATGATGTGTCCACCTCGTGCGGGAGGGATAGCGTGTAGCGAAAGCTTCTACTTACTGCTCCTGCCTTTGCGTCTATGACAGGTGGGCCCAACAGGTGGTTGGCCCTCCTGTCATGCAGCCAAAGGCAGGTGCAGTTAAGGCACCGGAGCTCAGTCCGCGAGGGAGAGGGCGTTGTAGTAATCAAATTTCTCGGTCTTGTACGAGTTGACGCGACACATCAAAGCACTGCACTCGATATAAGTCTTTTTACACATTTCAAATGGGCTACTTCGTATGTAGGAGTAGACATATTCTGCTTCGTATGTAGTCACTTGTTGCAATCTCTAAAAAGGACTTATATTTGGAAACGGAGGGAGTACAACGCATGCATGCATGCCGTGACTTTCCTTTTGATACTTGCATGTGTTGATTTGATGCACCTTGCCAAAATTTGACTATAAATTTAACTAACCAAATTTTCCTGCATGTCACAAAAAATTACGGGGCTGTTTGGATTGTGACTATGTTTGTCTTATGTTGCCACATTATTTTTCCCACACTTGCCACACTTGCCTAACCTGAGTTGCTCAAATTGTTAGACACACTTTGGCTTGCCTAAGGGAATCTTGCCACAATTTTTGTGTGTATGACATGTGGGGTTCACTGCTAATAAAAAAAAATCTTGTCTTAGGTGTGGCTAATAAAAAAGACTTATATTTAGGAACGGAGGGAGTAGAAAATATAAATAATAATGCATGTTGGGGCAACCCACGTTTCCGCTAATTTTAGCCGTGGGCTTGTTCACAATTTTTACGAGGGGGTGGTTGTTCATTTAATGGAGGGACTTGTAGTACCAGACTTGAACAATACAAAGTGCGACCTGGCACACCGTAACACCACTTGGAACAAGCGGGTAGCTATCTCAAAAAATAATCAACAACTAAAAAAACCGTGACCTGGCATGTAGTAGTACACAATTTTAAATGATTGTTTTGATGGAGTGAAAAAGGAAAACTACCCCACTACATATATATAGGCCGGAGCCTCCGCGCTTGCTTGCTAGGGTTGCTCTATTCACACACTCTCATCCTCTCTAGATCTAAACAAGATAGGGGTAGTAACACTGTCTTTCTCCCTTCAAAAAACACTGGCTTTCTATCCTCAACGCTGGTTACAGATCCGGACGTATCCCCCTCCGCCAGTGAAGGGGAGGAGGGGCAGCATTTAGGTCGTCGTCGACAGCGAGGGAGGAGACCCACTACCGGCCGCACCGTTATCTCTGGCCGAGCGCCGGCGCAGGAGGTCCTCCGATCCCTTTGTCGTTGCCTGTGGGCGGATCCGGCCTCCCGCCGCCCACCTATCCACATCCCGACGACCTTCAGGTATATCTTCGTTCGAAACCGCCTTAGCTCTAGTTCCCCAGCTCGCTACGTCGCTGCATGTGCATCATTTTTTACCTCTCAGCCCATCTCGATCGGATGGTCCAAAGTCACACATTTTTTTCTTCTATTGTTAGAGGTAAAGCTACTTCATGGAGTCGAATCTTGTACTCCCTCCGTCCGAAAATACTTGTCATTGAAATGGATGTATCTAGATGTATTTTAGTTCTAGACACATCCATTTTGATGACAAGTAATTCCGGACGGAGGGAGTACTTGGTTCAAACAAGAAATAAAGTGGGGGTGGGGGAATTTAGTATGTACATCGGACTTGGTACAAACAGGAAGGAAAGGGGGTGAAAGTAGTACAGACTGGTCATCCAACCGGTCTCTTGGTCGAAAAGGGAAATATAGGGGTAACACTGTACACAGTGGTATGACCAGGACTAGATTTGCTATCCACACATAGGAGTAGGTGGCTAGAGTGAACAAAAATGGGACCAACCCAGATATGTTTCTTGGATGTTTATTTCTTGGGGCAACAAACTATGAATCACCACTTTATGCCCCTGTTTATGTACATGGTGCTGGACTGCTGGCGCACCCACTGTCCCATGCCCTTATACCAAATATTTAGGCTCCGTTCGAAATAAAGGGGCAGAAAATATAGGTCTTGATGAAAATAGAGGAATAGGAAAGGAATGTAGGTATAAAACTATGGAACAGCGAACCGGAGGAAACTCTCAAGAGAATGTGTTCGGATGGACTACGAAATGTACAGATTTGTTTTTTAGAGTAGCATGCTTGGCAGTATGAGATGCTATTTGTTTATTCAGCTGCACAGTGACTACTCTTGTCCTCACCTCACGTACCACACATAGGTTAATTTTTTTATTCCGGCAACACAGCACAGCAACCTGTCTAACGCATGGCAGCGAGCGCCTGCCTCGGGCTTCCGCCCAAAAAATGAGCAGCGTGTGGATGTTTCTAATCCTATGGAATCAGTACTACCAGACCAGCTTTCCTACGAAACACTATTCACCTTTCCTGTGTTCCGAACGGTTGGAAGGGAAAGAATACCGTAGGAATTATGTTCCTACAAAAATACTGCACCAAACATGTGAACCGAACGCAGCCTTAGCTGTTCTTAATCTAATGTCCCTGGTAAAAATGAAGCCATGCCACTGTTATAAGCCATGACAAGTTTAGCCAAATGTTTTTGCCTGTAATTGTTTGAGACTCTGACTGTTTCCTCTGTGCCTTTTTGTGCAAACAGGGATATCTAATTCACCTGGTTGCTGTTGTGACCTTTTGGTGCACTGCACAAAACTCTTCTTAAAAGAAGTGACTTTTGTGCTGTTTAACTGGAATGTCAGAAAGGAACAGTTGGTTCATTTTGGTGGAACTGCACAAAGGGAGATCTGTGTTCCAATCCTCATCATCCATATTGGCGCCATAACCTTCCTTTAGGTAAGAATGATATTTAATGCATGTGTTCATCTCTATTTTCCGACTGCCATGAGAAAATAATGTTGTTTTTTACTAGTACACTTGTACTCCCTCACTGACAAAACCAATTCTGAATTAGAAGGCCAATCATGTACTTGGTTTCACCAACTGGTGAGGAGAAAGAGAAACAGAGCATGAAGAGGAAGAAGAAGAAGAATAAACAGTGCCAAGGCGATCTTGCTGAAGCCAGAGGCCTCAGTCGAGGCCATTCAAGGGCTCCGGCAATGACTACCTTACATGTGAGACGATCCTCCAGGGAGCCCTTCCACTTCTGCTGTCTCGCTTAATTAATTAGGAGTACTTAAGTACCACTAATTTATTACTGCCTAATTTTCCTGTTGGAGTTAAACAAATCTTTAGTAGGACCCTATGCTGAATCATGTACGTGTGTATGTTTATCTATGGAGGTGAATCATGTGGTGGAGCAGGGAGGGAATATTATTAGTGTCATGACATAATCGTGCTATTGTTTTGCATGTCAATTTATTGCCATTGGTTCAATGAGGCAATGTTTTGCGTATTGTCCACCATGAATTTGATGCTACTGTTTGAGTAATATGCTAATGTCTTCCTATCCTTTCTCACTAAGCTAATGAAGGTTTCACCTTGTTCCTACTTGTGCAAACAGGGATCATGTTGTGCCAATCATACATTTTAGTGGAACTACACAAGACAATACAATGAACTGTATCCCAGCCAGTGCTTTAACTCTGCTAGAAGTTCTTGATAATCTTTCGATATAATCTCAGCACTGGTAAACAAGAGTGATTTCAACCATACATTTGAAGTGCACAAAAATATATACTATTGTGTGATTCCAGTGCGTGCTTTATCATCTCTTATGGGACTACATGAATAAGCTTTTTTCTCAGGTTGGTACGGGCCTAAGGCCTTTATCCATATTAGTTTGCTGTCATCGCTATTTGTATCGTGCTACTGTCATGAGAAACTCCTTTATCTTTGCACGTTAAAGTTTTGCAACCTATGATAAATGGCAATGCTTTGAGTGTTGAGTTGAGCTAATTGGCACTGATTAAATAAACTAATACCTCTCTTTAAGCAAGACTACTATGTTGCTAACTTTACCCATTAAGATAATGAGGGTGCTTCTATTTGTTAGTGTATGTTTCATCAACTAGTCCCACTATTACAGTAATCTCACTCTCTCAATATATGTGCCAACAGGGATGCTCGATTTTGGTGGAACTGCACAAAAACTTTGGGTGCTTCATTGCCTCGATAGCTTCCATCCTTTCCTGTCAGTCGCTAATCTCCGCTTGCTTTCTTCCTTTGCTGTTAGTCGCTTGGCTTATCTCGGCTTCCAGTCAAAGGAAATAGTAATTGATATGCTACCTCACACATGTTGGTACTGGTCTTTATCCTGATTATTGTGCCTATCATATGTATTGGTAATTTGGTATTGTGCTATTGTTTGCCGATTTCATAAAGGAGTAATTTGGAGCCTGAACTCGCATGCAAATCATTACATCGGGTGATTTCAGTAGAACTGCACAAAATGATCAGATGGACAGGTACTTATGCTGCTGCTATGTACTCCAAAGTTCACTCAGACAAGCATCGATGTTGACAAGAAGTGCATATATTCATTCGAGTATCAACCGGTGTCAACCAATTGTCAAACTCCAAGTATTAGGAGAGTGAACGCCAAAAATATTGCTTGGTGCATAGCCCAGAAAAACGCAGTCCAGTCTTTGGTCCCAACTTGTGCCTTTTGGTTATCGGCACATATGGTAGCGAACTATATGGCATGGAGTCTAAAGATTCCAGACAAGTTGGTTGACGCGTATATTCATCTGGCACTTAATCAGTCTGCACGCCAAGGATGCTCCATTTCAGTTGAATTGCACAAAAAAATTGGGTGGTTCATTTTCTCAACCGCCTCCTTTCTCGTCTGCAATGTAGAATTTTGGCGAGATACAGGACCAAGATGAGCCAGTAAACTAGTTGGATGAAAGTAGTGGCCAAGTTGCTCAAACCACCCTCGGCACGAGGCCACTATTTGAGTATAAACCTACAAGCAAAGTTCAGATTGTCTGTGCTGCCTCTTATGTACTCGAAAGTTTACTCGTAGAAGAACTAATTTTAGCAAGAAGTACCTCCGATTGAACACCATTTACCAGTCTGTACCCTAGGTAATTAAGGTTCGTCCATGGATCATATTGGTTGTGATCTCAATCATTTGGATGCATAAACATACTGCACATTTGTATATCTGAATCTTTTTGTGAATTATGTATGAATATTGTCGTGTGATCTATCAATCATTTGGATGCATAGATATGCTGAACTTGTGTATATATGAATCTTTTGAGTTGTTGATAGTGAATGTTGGCTATGAATATGAACGTGTCCTGTGAACCTGGGTTTGATATGAATGTTTACCTTTTCTGTTGTATTTGTGTGTGAACTTGTTAGTATGCCTACTGTGGGGTATAAAACGCAGGTCTCTTATAAAAGTAATGCTGTGTCCAATTTATGTTTTCCCTTCTAACCACATTATATATATTTATATTATTACTATTATCGTATATTTTATAGAGACTTATATATACATTATAAAAATATCCCACGTGTTATTAACTTATAAAAGTAACTGTTTAACGGAATTGGCAAGGAAAATCCTGGTTGTTTTTGACTCACAGGCAAGGAAAATCCTGGTGATTGCGTACAAAAGCTTGCGAAGATTGTAAGGACCAATTTAACAATTACGCGCTCATTTTTATTTTGAGCAATAACTCGCTAATTTCTTAATTCTATATATATAATGTGCCTCTCCGGTTTATTCTTTGATATTAATTGCTCCTTCTAACATAACATTATATATATAACGAGCCCACCTAATACGTGTATTTCAAGGAAGTGCAAATGGGCTGGGATTTCTTAGAAAATATAAATGGGCCTGATTGACGCGAAATTATTTGTTCACCCAGCCCAGCAAATGGACTGTACATTCTAGAAAACATGGGTTAAATATATGCCACATTTTTGCAGGCTGACATGTGGGCCAATAGGTCAAAGCCTACGCAGGGCGTTGTCAACTTGGTCAACAAATGATTGTGTCATCCACAGCCATTGGATTTATATCCAACGGCCAGCATGCACCTTCAATCTCTCGTCTTCTTCCTCCAGCGTCGCCGGGACCGCCTGGTCCGGCCTCCGGCGGCTAGCGGCTCTGCTTAGCACGCATCGCTGCGAAGCGCTACCCCACCGCCGGCCAGGCCATCCCTCCACCACTCGACACCTCCTGTTATTCTCCACAGACTACAGCCCCACGCCGCAACAGAACAAGTTATAACCCCTCTCCTCCTCTCAATCTGCGACTCCACTGCCGCGTTTTCCCATCTCCGAGTCGTTCCTATCCGGGGCCTCGCCGTCGTCCATCGCCTCGCTACGTTCGGTGTGGCGTGGTCAACAAACGAGAGTCATCGGAAGAGGACTATACGTGGAGAGCCTGACGGCTGGGAGCCACGAGGTCCATGGTTGCACGCAAGGAAAGTTCCTCCTTATTAAGCTGAAAAAATGTTTCCTCCACCTGACAGCTGGGACCCACCGGCTGTATCTTCGCACGGAAGGAAGTGCCTCCTTGTTTTGCGAAAAAAATTATTCATCCCGTTGACAGCTGGGACACGTCAGATTTGGTGACTGACTTGTGGGCCTATTAAGCGGGCGTGTACGCATGACTTTGTCAACTTAATCAACAAATGATTCTAGCAGCTGGACCGTTGGATGTTAATCCAACAGCCGTGCTCCTTCTTCAACCTCTGTTCTTGTTCCTGTCTCCCGTGGGCGGCACCGCGGCTGTGCTACCGCGCACCCGAACCAGTGAAGTTTCCCACTCCTCTCCATCTGCGACTCCACTGCCCTGTCTTCCCCATCTCCGGGTCGTTCTAGTCTGGGTGCGCTCGGCACGGTGTGGTCAACGTGGTCAACAACCGAGAGTCATCGGAAGATGACTGTACGTGAGAGGCTGGCAGTGGGGACGCACCACGCCCATGGACGCATGCATGCAACGGAACGCGGCGAGGTCAACATGGTCAAGGAACGACTTCCATCGGAAGTATACTGTACGTGGAGAGTCTCAGCTGGGTCCACGGCCGCAGCAAGTAAGTGCCTCCTTATTACGCGGAAAATAATGATTCCTCCAACTGACAGCAGGGACCCACTAGACGGGCCACCGTATTTTGCGAAAAAAAACGTTTGCCCCCTGACTGCTGGGATCCACCTGACGGGCCACCGTATTTCGCGAAAAAAACGTTCCCCCCGCTGTCAGCTCAGACCCACCGGAAGTGCCTCCTTATTACGCACAAAAAAATGAATACTCCCCCGGCTAGCTGGGACCCACCTTGGTGGGAGGCTGACTTGTGGGCCTACTAAGTTGACGGGGACGAAGGGCTTTGTCAACTTAGTCAATATGAACGATTCTAGCTCCAGTGACCGTACGATGTCCATCCAATGGCCGTAGTGCTTCTTCAACCTCTGGTCTTCTTGCTCCAGCCGCCCAAAGCAGCGCCGGTCGTGCCGCATGCTCCTGCCTCCCGTGGCCGGCTGTGCTGCCGCGGAGGCCTCACCACCCCTTACTCCTCTCCGCGCGGGCTTCCACTACCGCGTCTTCCCCGGCTCCGCATCGTCCCCTTCCTAGGCCTCGCCGTCGTCCACCGCCGTGGTGCTCTCTGCGCGGTGTGGTCAACGTGGTCAAGGAACGACTTCCATCGAAATAGTACTGTCCGTGGAGAGGCTGATAGCTGGGTCCACGGCCACAGCCCAGTTTTTTTGTGATTTGCCAAGTAAGTCGCTTTGTCAGGCCTATTGGGCTGCAAATCTTTCAAGACGAGGAGAGCTTTCATTCGGCTGGCCGAGAAAATGGCCCATCAGTAATGAGAAATGGGATGTACATTTTTAAAACACATCAAACCGGCAATTAGTTTCAAATATCTTTTTTTTATTTTGAGATTTTAAATTACATTAATTTTTATGTGTGGAGAATTTGTTGGATTTTATATTGATATACATTTATTTTTAAAATCAGTTTGAATGTGGGTCGAAATTTCGGGATTAAAAACAGTTCGGACCGCACCGAAATATGCAACATTTCGTATAATTTTTTAACCATGGCCACAGTATGGGCTGTAATGCTAACAAAAAGAATATGGGCTCCAAAAAACCTTAATAATTAGCAAATGGGCTGTAAATTATTAGAAATAATGGCAGATAGGTTGTATGCTATTTTCCACAGATTTGAGGCTTTCCTAAAAAAAGGTTGATGCACAAGCAGTGACTGTTGGATGGCCATCCAACGGCCGTCGTGCTTCTTCAATCTCTGCTCTTCCTGCTCCAGCCGTTCAAACAAGCGCCGGCGGGACTGCCTGCTCCCTCCTCCCCGCGGTCGGCTCTGCTGCCGCGCAGGCCTCGCTGGCCTAGCCATCCCTCTACTCACCCACACCTGCTGTTATTCTCCGGCGACGGCAAACGAACCAGTAAACCCTCGTACAGTCATACTCCCCTCCGCGTGGGAAACAACTGCCGAGTCTTCCCTGCCTCCGTGTCATTCCCTTCCTAGGCCTTGCCGTCGTCCACCGCCCTGGTGCTCTCGGCGCGGCCTGGTCAACGTGGTCAACGACCGACATGCATCTGAAGTGGACTGTACGTTGAGAGGCCGACAGCTGGGTCCACGGCCGCACGCAAGGAAATGCCTCCTTATTACGTGCAAAATAATGATTCCTCCACCTGACATCAGGGACCCACCGGAAGGGCCTCTGTATTTCGCCAAAAAAAGTTACCGCCGCTGACAGCTTGGACCCACCAGCTATATCTTCGCACGCAAGGAAGTGCCTCCTTATTACGCACAAAAAAATGAATACTCCCCCTGTTAGCTGGGACCCAGTATAGTGGCAGGCTGACTTGTGGGCCTACTAAGTTGACGGGGACGGAGGGCTTTGTCAACTTAGTCAATATGCATGATTCTAGCTCCAGTGACCGTACGATGTCCATCCAACGGCCGTAGTGCTTCTTCAACCTCTGGTCTTCTTGCTCCAGCCGCCCAAACCAGCGCCGGTCGTGCCTCGTGCTCCTGCCTCCCGTGGCCGGCTGCGATGTGACGGAGGCCTCACCGCCCCCTACTACTCCCACCGCTGGCCAGGCCATCCCTCTACTCACCCACACCCCCTGTTATTCTGCGGCAACGGCAGCCTCACACCACAGTGAACCAGTGAACCCTCGTACTCCTCTACGCGTGGGCATCCACTGCCGCGTCTTCCCCGGCTCCGCGTCGTCCCCTTCCTAGGCCTCGCCGTCGTCCACCGCCCTGGTGCTCTCGGCGCGGCGTGGTCAACGTGGTCAAGGAACGGCTTCCATCGTACGTGGACTGTACGTGGAGAGGCTGACAGCTGGGTCCACGGCCGCAGCAAGGAAGTGCCTCCTTATTACGTGCAAAATAATTATTCCTCCACCTAACAGGCGGGACCCACCGGACGGGCCACCGTATTTCGTGAAAAAAACGTTTGCCCCTGACTGCTGGGACCCACCAGCTATATCTTCGTACGCAAGGAAGTGCGCCCGAGCAAAAATATGATTTGCCCCCTGACTGCTGGGACCCACCAGCTACATCTTCGCAGGCAAGGAAGTGCCTGACAGTCGGGACCCACCTAGTCGAAGCGTACGTAGCGTTGTCATTCTGGTCGCGAACGTGTACGTACATATATACTGGTGGATGTAGAGGTGCGCACGTATTGTAGTAGAGGCGCGTACATGTCGTAGTAGAGGCGTGCACGTAGCATGTACACGTACGTACAGTGGCCAGGGTGCAAGAAAGAAAATACGGCCACATATGTGTACATACGGGCGGGGTCTCGAATGCCTACTCGCGCATACGTACGGCCAGGGCTTGTGTACATGGCTGGGTCGGAACGGAGAAACAGTGTCGTCGTCGTGTTCATGGGGAGGCAACGGAATGCGTCGTGTTCATGGGGAGGCAACGGAATGCGTCGTGTTCATCGGGAGGCAACGGAACACGTGGGAGCCAACCGACTGGGTCGGAATGGAATGCGTGGTCGTGTTCATCGGGAGGGCTTGGACGGAATAGGCGATGGAAATGAGGCCTGGCGTACCGCACAACGGAGGAAACAGACCTCCTACATTCGGAACGGGGTCCTGTTGATCGGGAGGGGTGTGGCGTACCGCAAAACGGAGGAAACGGACCTCCTACGGTCAAAACGGGGGTCCTGTTGATCGGGAGGGGTGTGGCGTACCACAAAACGGATGGAACGGACCTACTACGGTCGAAACGGGGGTCCTGTTGATCGAGAGGGGTGTGGCGTACAGCAAAACGGATGAAACGGACCTCCTACGGTCGAAACGGGGGTCCTGTTCATCGGGAGGGGTGTGGCGTACCGCAAAACGGACTCCACAGGATACTGTTCATCTCCACCGTCGACCTACTCCAGCCTCCACGGGCTACCGTTGACCTCCTCCAGCCTCCACGGGCTCGTGTTCATCCAGCCTCCACCGCGCGCTACTCCACCGGCTACTGTTCAACCACCCCTCCACGGGCACCCCTCCACCGTCTACTGTTCATCCAACCCTCCACACCACGGGGTCCTGTTCAACCACCCCTCCACGGGCACCCCTCCACCGTCTACTGTTCATCCAGCCCTCCACCACACCACGGGGTCCTGTTCATCCAGAGGCAACGCCACCGCTCACTGTTCATCCAAACCCCCCCCCCCCCGCTACGCTCACTGTTCATCCCAGAGGCAGCATCGATCGGCTTCAGTTAGCAGCAGTAGCGAAGGAATCGCTCGATCGGGTTCAGTTAACAGCCATCGATCGATCGCTCGGGTTCAATAACGCGTAGCCTGCAGTGCAATCGCTCGGGTTCAGTTAGAGCCCAACGCCTCGCTCGGGTTCAGTTAGAGCCAACGCCTCGCACACACGCGCGTACGTGTACGAGAGAAATGCGCATCGCTCGGCCCCCGACCTCCCAACATAACCGGGAACTCCCCGAAATTTTCCTCGCCCTCGCTTCTACCACGGTTTTTTCCGTCATGGACGGCCCAAAGAATGTCATGCAGCTGCGTCTCCGGCCCGCCCAAGACGAATAGCCCATTTTCTGTCATGATTTTTTTCATAGAAGTAGGAGCCCACCACATCTATGATGATGCCGGGTTTTGTCACAATTATCGTCATAGAAGTGTCATATGTATGACAGAATAAAAATTCGTTCGGCCCAAAATGTCACGGATGTGTCTTTTTTTTGTAGTGTCCCCAAGCCAAAATTTCCACTGGCAACCCCCCCCCCCCAAACGGCGAAAGAAATGCCTCCTGGAGGGCTCAATGGCTGGAGATGCTCTTATGCAAAAGGTTCTCAGATTTGTATGCACATGTTGTTGCAGCTAGAGAAAAAGGGCTCGAAAGGAGCGCATGTCTACCTGGCACCGTCCAAGAAAGGAAAATATCCTGTGGAGCTTAGGCTCATGGACACCCTCTTATCTAGCCATTCAATTCTGCATCGTGATTCGTGCAAGTACTTTTCTCTTTTTTATTTCTCCCATATAGTTTAACATATGAACTTCAAACTTTTCAACACAACAAAACATTCTTACTAGAACGTGGGGAAAAACTTTCAGATTTTTTCGCGCATCATAAATACTAAAAATAAGAATTTTTTTAATTGAAAAAAAATCTCATTTTCTATATTTTTCTTGGACAAAAAAATCTGAAAGTTTTATCCCACATTGTTCTAAGAATGTTTTGCTGTCCTGGAAAGTTTTAAGTTCATTTGTTGTTTTGTTTTGAAGAAACAAAAAAGAACAAGTTTTCATGTAGTAAGTTAGTTGTGTAGCACGGATCTCAAAGCAACATTAGATGATGGGAACATGAGGCGTCCAGGAGCCCATGCTCTAAAAATCCGCGTCCGCCCAAGAAATGCCTCACGCGGCGCGCCATTGGCACGCCCCAACCGCTAGTATGAGTAAAAAGCTTCTCAATCTGCAGAGTACTAAGATTATTATTGCAAATGAGTCTTACGAATGTTGCCGCTTTGAGCCTTTGACTATTCATCCTGCCAGCGAGAAAATTTCCCTTTTCTTGAAGAATACAAATGTGTCCGCGTACAACTAAGTTCTGGGCTACTCAAAGCATGAGATGTTCATCTCTGATTGGCATAAAAGCTTATGTGTTATATTGTTTTATCCTTTAGGCTATCTGCAAATATTTCTCTCTGTCAACAAACCTTATTGTTGAGTATTTGCGTTATGTGCATATTGTGTATTGGGCTCGTCTCCTAGTTCCTTCTATAGTTAAGGTCCATGGCCCACCTTTATACATCATATATACGTGCCTATGCACGGAGAGCAATACAACGTGCAATCATAAACTTACACATGGTATCAGTTTTTTAGGTTTTAATCCTCGCTTCCGCCGCCGCCGCCGTGCACCTCCTCCGCGCCACCGTCGCCACCGCCACCACCCCGCCGCCACACGCGCACCCTCTCCCTGCCGCGCCGCGTGCCCGCAACGCTAGCCGCCGCCAGCCTGCTTCGCCTCCCCAACCGCGTGCCCGCATCACTAGCTGCTCCGCCCGATCCTGCCAGCTCCCGCACGCCACGTGCCCGTCTCTCTAGCCGCGTCACCTAGCCCGCTCGCTAGCCGCCGCCTGCCCGCTTCGCCAGTACCCTCGCCCGCCACACCCGATCGGTAGCCGCCAACTACTCCCGATCTCCTGCTACTTCGAACCGCTCCAACATCGCTGCATCGCCCGCCGTTGCCACGTCGCCTTGTTGCTACCTGCCTCGCCCGAAGCCGCCACACCTGAGCCGCCGCGCCGTCCCACCCTCGCCATGTCGTCCGTCACCTCCTACGCGTCCACCAACTCCAACCTGTTCGCCGACACCAACCCTCCCGACGTCAACGACATCCGAAACCTCAACATCTTCGAGCAGGTGCCGGTTCGTCTCTCGCAGGCGGACTCCTCCTACAACACGTGGAAGACGTATTTTTCCCTCGTGTTCCGGGAGTATCATCTCATCGATCACGTGGACAGCACAGTCGACTCCAGCCTCGTCCCCGAGTTCCATGACTGGTCCACCATCGACACCACCATCATCCGCTGGTTCTTCCTCACCATCTCGCCGGACCTCTTCTAGACAGTCGTGGTGGACGATGACGATGCCTGCGCCGTGTGGACCAAGCTAAACGGGCTCTTCACTGACAACCAGCTCCAGCGTCGCGTTTTTTTTGCAGCAAGAGTTTTTGGGGTGTCACAAGGACAACACCTCCGCCGAGGACTATTGTCGCCGCTTGAAGACTCTCGGTGACGAGCTCCGTGATATTGGCGCGAAGATCGATGATGACCTTCTCCTCAGCACACGCACCGTCGGGCTCAATGAGGACTTCGGCAACGATGCGGCGAACCTCAGCCTCATCCCCAATCCGTCCTTCGCCAAGTTTGTTGCGTACCTTCGCTTGGAGGAGCGGAAGATGAAGCAGGTGAAGGCGCAGGCCATCCACACCGCCCTCACCGCCGGCACCACCCGCGGCGGGCCCTCGGCACCTCCAGCCGCCCCGGCCACGCCCCCGCCGTCGTGCCACCCGGCGTCCTTCCCGGCGCCCCAGCAGTCGGGGCTGCTTCTGCTGCCCTATGGTCCACCTGCCCCTCCCACCGAACAGCGCCGCGGGGGCCGGCGCGGTGGGGGCCGCTGAGAGAGTCCTGGATTAATGGGTCCTCGGGCATCCAACCTGTTATACATGGGCCGGGCTGATGGGTCGTGAAGGTATGAAGACCGAAGACTCTCTCCCGTGTCTAGATGGGACTCTCCTTGGCGTGGAAGGCAAGCTTGGCGACCAAATATGAAGATTCCTTTCTATAACCGACTTTATGTAACCCTAGATCCCTCCGGTGTCTATATAAACCGGAGGTCTAGGTCCATAGAGGCCAAGATTTATCATCATAGTCAGACAGGCTGGACTTCTAGGGTTTTAGCCATTACGATCTCGTGGTAGATCAACTCTTGTAACACTCATATTCATCAAGATCAATCAAGCAGGAAGTAGGGTATTACCTCCATAGAGAGGGCTCGAACCTGGGTAAACATTGTGTCCCCTGTGTCCTGTTACCATCGACCTTAGACGCACAGTTCGGGACTCCCTACCCAAGATCCGCCGGTTTTGACACCGACATTGGTGCTTTCATTGAGAGTTCCGTTGTGACGTCGAAGACAGGGTTGATGGCTCGCCTTGTTTTCAAGGACAATATCACCTCCGGAGGAGCCCTGGCTCCGGGCCAAACCCTCTGACTTGGCGGCTTTACCATGATCGCCTGTTCGGCCGTTAAGCCGATGATGACCTCACGAGTCATCGAAAATCGTCTCCGCGTTGACTCTAAATACTCCAAACGGATGGATCCGACGGAGTTGTCATCTTTAAACGAACTCCTAGATCGCATCGCCGCCTTGGGGGTCACTACAGACTATGATCGGATTGGGCTTAAACCTGACCAGAGAGAAATCAAATCTCCGTCGATCACCCATCAGATAGCGGTAGTGGAGGAGCAAGACAATAACTCTTCCTCTATATTGAGGACGAACTATGTTTGGATTTCCGAGCTCGAGGAGCCGGATACCTGTCCGCGAAACGGCGTACCTTGCCCTCCGAACCTAGAATCGGACGACGGGCCTAAAACATCAGTTGATATCCCGGAGCCCGAATCATTAAGTTCGGAAGATTTACAAACTCCGGATCCCAAGTCGGGCCAGGGTTCAGATTTAAAACCACCCGCCCACCTAGCTATACGCGATCTTATGAACATACGACAACAGTCTGAGGAAACGGTCCAGCACTTCTGGGCCAGATTCCTCCTTGTCAAAGACAAGATTAAAGATTGCCGCGATGAAGACGCAATCTCAGTATTCTGGAACAATTGCACGGACAAAGGAATCCTCAATGCCATCAACCGCCGTCGCGTATCACACTTCGCTGACTTGGCAACCGTAGTACAGAAGTACTGCGCAATGGAAAGCGCCTGGAAAACTCAGGCAGCTCGTTGGGAACCACCAGTTTCAACTCAGCCCCTAGTCTGGGCAAAAAGGACGCACCCTCGCGGGACGCATGACCCAATAGTAAAGAAATCAAAGCCCATCATGGGGCGCGGAACTGTTCTGCAGGGATGGCTCGATAGGCCATGCAAAATACATGCAACACCGGATACCATACCAACCCACAGCCTTAGAGCATGTTGGATACTCCGGCAAGTGGCCAAGAGCGGCGAAGATCTCCTCACCAAAAATACCCCAGAACAACACCCCCCGTAAGACGATGACCTCAGAGTATTGGTGGTCTTCGAGACCTTTGCTTCAAAATGTCAGGACCCCGATCCTAAGTCACACCGATGTAGCATGTAACACATCATATCACTTTGCGGCCTCACACACGGTATTCCCACGGGTGCCACCTTACCTGGACCGGGACCGTTTGCGCCTTTTGGCTCACGTATATGATAGTGTCGCTAGCATCCATATGACAAAGAACCCGGGCCGACATGACTAGTCGTGAACCCAAAGTGGCACTAACTTACGGGGACAGGCATACATGAAACAACATCGAGCATGTCGGTCAGCAGTGTGTGAATCCGGGCTGTAGCAACTGGGCTAACAGGACTCCGGGAACCCGGGCTGTAGCAGGCTAGCAAGACCCCGGAAGTCACCGCGTGACATTTCCCCGAAGGGACAGACACAGGAACGAAGTGTATCACATGTCGGCCAGTCTAGGTGTTCCGGAGCAGTAGTGTTGGGCTAGCAGGACTCCGGTAAACCGGGCTGTAGCGGACTACCGAGGCTCAGTGGAAGCACCAGACTACATTTCCCCATAAGAGAGTCTACCAAGGATAAACAACTAGATTGTCGGATCCCACACATACCAAGCATTTCAATCATACACACAATATGCTCGATACGTGCAAATACAACATGGCATCACAACAAGACTCTACGACTCAGAGTATTTATTCATTAGGCTCCGAGGAGCCAAGTATTACAAACATGGGTCTCATGACCCAACATACAGAGCATACAAGCAACAAGCACTTGCGGAAGCTTAACTTGTCTGAGTACAGACAACTACAAATGAAAAAGGCTGAGAAGCCTGACTATCTACAAGATCCTACTGAGGGCACAAGATCGTAGCTGTGGTAACAAGCTAAACGTCGAAGTCCATGCGGAACTACTAGTGAAACTAAAGTCTCTCTGCAAAACATAAAATAGGCAAACGTGAGTACAAATGTACCCAGCAAGACTTACATTAGAACTAACTACATATGCATCGGTTCAACAAAGGGGGGGTGGCGGAGTTTAACTGCAGCAAGCCAGCTTTGACTCAGTGGTTAACCTGAACTACTACTGCAAGTAACTCTTTTGAGGTGGCGCACACGAGTCCACATATTCACCATATCAATACACCACTATGGATCCGCTCCCGTCTCCCTACGAGAACGCCATCCATAGCACTCACGCTTATCTTGTGCATTTTAGAGTATCCACTTTCACTTGTCTATGAACTATACAGGCAACCCAGAAGTCCTTTACCGCGGACACGGCTATTCGAATAGATCATTAATAACCCTGCAGCGGTGTACTTCTTCACACACGCTCTCGCCACTTACCACCATGTACACATCGTGTATCTCGGCAACCTTCAAGCGGAAGCCTGGCGAGGGAGTCGGCCACGACCTGACTAACCACACAAGTCTCTAGTCCAGGTTTATCGCCTATTCGGGTTCCATCCGCGAGGAGATCCTGCCGGGGTTTCACTCACAGCCCCAAATGATGTGTGCAGGGTTCCCGAGACACCAAACGGGCGCCCGGTACACCGGGCCACGGTGTATCTACCGCATCATAGCCCACCCCTAGTGTCAGCGCTACGCACGGCCTCCAACACATATCCTACAAACACCAGAAACTTGATGCAACTCCTGGACAGAAATCAAGGCGATTAATAAGTCGAGAGGGTCCATTGGTTTCCGGCCCAACGCGTGGTAGTAGCTGTTCATGGATCACAAACACAGAACTCAGTTCCTGAGGACGGTTTCAATGAGACAACCCACCATGTACTCCTACATGGCCTCTCACCGCTACCTTTACCAAATCGTGTTCACACACTTAGCTCTCAACAGTAAAACATGTTCACACACCTCCAATTCATCCCTGATGAATCAGACCTGACTCAACTCTAAGCAGTAGCAGGCATGACAACAAGCATGAATGAGTAGGCACATCAGGGCTCAAACAACTCCTACTCATGCTAGTGGGTTTCATCTATTTACTGTGGCAATGACAGGTCATGCAGAGGAAAGGCGTTCAACTACCACAGCATGTAGCAGTTGAATCGTCGTTGTCCTAATGTAGTAAAAGAGAGCAGGAGCGAGAGAGTGGGATTGTATCAGAATGAACAAGGGGGTTTTTCTTGCCTGACACTTCTGAAGATAGTATAGTTCTTCATCGGTGTCATCGAACTCATCATCGAAACTACGTCCGCTGAGAGGGGACAAATACCGGCAAACAAGGAAGAACACAATCAATGCAATGCAAAATTATGATGCATGATAATGACATGGCAAAATGAGTGTGTTGGGCTAATGCAACTACAACCAGATGGGTTTGAGCCATTTTGAACCAAAGATTCAACCCCAAACTCATCTTATGAATTTAAATAGTGCTTTATCATGTTTTGGTATAAATAGTAGGGTTAATTTGCTTAACATGCGTGAAACTCATACAGATAGATAGATTGGATTTTCCTGATAATTTTTCATATATAAATTATTTCATTTGGAGTTACGGTTTATTTTATATGATTTTTAGAAGTTTAGGCCTTTTTCTGGATTTTCTAATTATTTAGAATTAAACTAATTCCAGAAAATGAATTACTGCGTGAGCAGCACGTCAGGATGACATCAGCGAGTCAACGGGCAGCCCAGGTCAAACCTGACCCATGGGTCCCACACGTCATGGACTCAGCCTCGATGACCGGAGCACGGCGGCGTTGGCCGTCTGGCCAGCTCCGGCGTCGGGAGGACGCGCGGCTAGGCGCATTGGGAAGTTGGCACTGCGGCGCGCCATCTGGTGGTTGTGGGAGGTGCTGGGGTGGTCTGCAGAGGCGGCAGGAACATCGGCGGCGGCGATCGAAGCTCGGTCAGGTGCGGCGACGGCTCTAGGGCGGGTGCTCGACCGGGTTAGCATGCCAGAAGTGGCCCGCGGTTCATATCAGGGCTACTGGGCACCTAGGCGTGACCAAAAGGTAACCGAAGGCTGCCGGCGATGAGCAAGTGCGGCGGCGACCTACGGGCGTCGGCAGAACGACGGGTACGGCAAGCAAAACGCAACGGGGTTAGGGGTAATCGACGACGGAGCTCACAGTGAGGTCGACGGGCGCGGGAGCGAGGTCGGGGATGCACTGACGACGACGAATCGACCACGGCGATCGCTGGACAGAAACAGCGGTGAAGGCGGCGGGGACGACGCTGTGGGGCTCCCGCGGTCGTGTGCATCGACGGAGAGGACGAGGCAGACGAGGCGGAACTTCTGGTCACGTACAGAGGGCGACGGGGTAGCTCTGGGAATGGTGGAATGAACGGCGGCGGCGAGCTTCGCTCGGGCGCGTGCGGGGAGAGAGCGGAGAAGGGGGAGGTGCGCGGGGAGAGCGAGGGAGTGAGCCAGGGTGCTGCGTGGCATCGCCCCGAGCCTTCAGGGCATCGAGGGGGCAGCTAGGCAGGCAGGAGGTAGCCGGGCGCGTGGCTGCGCGCGCCGGGCACGCGCCCTTGCCTACTGGCGTGAGGAGGAAGGCGACAGGGGAGGAGGAGGTGGGCTGGGCCGGCACAGGCTACGGTGCTGGGCCGCACAATAGGTTGCCAGGTGAGTTGCTCTCTGCATTTTATTTTCTCCTTTTCTATTTTTCTGCAACTTTAAGGCTTTATTAGAAATACTAAAACTAACTCAAAAACCATGAAACTTCTCATGCCCACTGTTTGGAATATATCCAACAGTAAACATTTCAGTTTATGATTATTTGGACATTTAAAATATTATATAGCATTTAAATGCCCAGATGCAAATAGAGTATGATTTAATTCAGTGACCCTATGATGTCCTAGAAATATGTGCACCATTTTTGTCAGAGGTTCCAGACCAAGGCAAAGATGATGAACATTTTAGAAGGGCATTTCAGGTTCATTGAAAAAGATTTTAGTAATCCCTAGTTGGATTAAGGGGGGTGCTGGGGGTTTTCTGTCATCCCCATTTCATATTCATTTGAATTTAAACATGATGCACACATGAAGCTAGACTAGTGCATTTCCAGAAGCTAGGGATGTGACAACTTACCCCCACTAAACAAGAATCTCGTCCCGAGATTCAAGCGTAGGGTAAGATGAAGGGGGAACGCAGACTAACATAATATTCACGATCCGGTTGCACTTCATATAGACGTTGATTCAATCACCAACTTTGTCTCGTCGTCTCGCTCTGGGAACTCCATCCAACATGACAACGAGAGGAAAAGAAAACTCTAGAAGGATCGATCTTCTCGAAGATCGAACAACTCAGGATCAACTCACGGAATGAGACATAGCAACATCTCTCGAGCTGAGACACGAAGCACACATCTAGAGGGATGGAGTGGAACAGATGACGAGGGTTCACTAGGTAGACATCAATTCCACACCTACGAGGGTGGTGAACGGTTGTCAACATAGCGAGGATTTGAGTTGCCATGATACCATAACGAAACATCTTAAGGAAGATGACTCGCAGAGATATCCCCTTAAGTGGCAAAAAGAAGTACTTTTGATTCAGAGATCATTGAAACTCTTTATACCAGCCTAAGGCAAATCACAACAATCGTTTGGCAGAGTACGAAGGGATGGCATACCCGGACTAGAATGGATGATGTGGACTACCTTGTTGAAGGCAACGCAACGGATGATTTTTGCTTATCATCGGAAATGGATGGGACCCATGGTAGGACCACTTTTGAAGGTGATCCTGACCAGAAATTACCGAGAAGGGTAGTCCATGGTTGAATGGCACAATGGTGGTGCAAGCTAAGAACAAAATGCTAATGCTGGGAATGATTCTAGTAACTGGGAGAAACTCAACAGTAGAGAGTGAGCCCACTGTTTGGAAAGGTTATAACATAACCGAGGAAACCGAGAGCACAAGGATCCCTAAGAAGCAACTTCTAGAATAAGTCGCACGAAATCCTCATGGAGAAGATAGTCAAATAGCTCAATCAAGATACTACAATGATAGAACTTCCGGCTAGGTGTGTCGGCCAAAACATCAACCTTGTTGGGGCCTACATCATAGGTCTTGGAAAAGTTCCAACCATCATATCTGCCTGAGATTCAGAGCTGGTTGGTAACAGGATATTTTAGACATGTCTGGAAAAGAAGGATTGCAACACAAACCGACGAGATGACATTGCGAGATTCTCGGGAAATGAACTACAGTAGCATGCTCCAAAACATGAGCTGGTTCTGCTAAACACATGTGAACATGCTGTCCCAGACAAGCATGACCACATAGTAGTCTTACAATGAAACACTACCGAGTCCTAGTTGGGAACCATCATCAAGGATATCGAAGCCCTTGCATAAGTCATATGATTAGCTCTTATGAAGAAACTTCTCCTCCCTGAACAAATCAGCCAGTGGCTTGGTGTGCTAGGGACTACATATGGAATGGAGGTAATTAATCTACCAAACCACAGAATACTTCGCACATGCATGACTGACTTGGGACGATTCCAGGGGAAGCAAAACTAACTTTCTCAAATTCACGGCGGCAACTTGCATCGAATGCACATGAATGAGAGGGAGTCACTTCTTTCATCCAACATATGCTTCACGAACGGGACATGAAGATAATGCTTATAAAAGTTTCCAACACTAGCTTAATGTTCAACATGATTCATGGAGGAGACAAAATGCTGCTGATGGACTCAATAGCAACTCATCGGAATTGCCATATCACTGGACTCCCACCATTATGTGAACACGGTGATAGCATTGGTCGGACCAAAAGATGTAATGGTGTATGCTCGAGGGATCAACCACGAGTAAGACAACATTATGAACATTGTTGGTTCTGATTTGATTTGAGGATAGCCCATACTCGAATCAAAGATTGGATACGATGATAAGTCCATTAACGGATCACGAGGGTCAATCGATGAAAATACCATCTTTCTTCAACACACATACAAGATATCCCCTAAAATGAACTAAGTTGGATAAAGCTTTTATCTTTCAACTCTCCAAGTTATTGTTTAACTTATCCAACTAGTTCAGGGGTAACCCACACAGATCCTTAGAGAAAGGGTGGTTTGTGGAAAAACCAACTTGATCACGAACTCAACATAGCGGTCAGGTGACAACCTGGTAATACTTCCGAGAAGATATCCGGAAAATCACGAACCACCGATATGTCTCTAAGCTCGAGAACAATCTTGCTTTTCAGGGCAAAACGATATGATCAAATAAGCAAGGATTGACACTATCCTAACTCATTGATCGAAAAGTGCACCGGAAATAAGGACTAGGTAGCACGATAAACCTTAGGGTGATGATTCAATTATCAACACGCTAAGGATAAGATTATTTTCCATTAACTACCAAGCAACACAGTTGCTAGGAGTATTGATTTCACACATCACGATTCACTTGTCGGCATTCCAGTTGCGACAACACGACACCGAGGAATGAATAATGATGGCGAGAAGTATCACTACGTCAAGAATTCATAAGAGAAGGTGCAATTCTCATGACGTTCCTGACATAAAGTGGGTAATACTTCAGGGTAGAACAGACCAAAAGCTTGATTGCATTTGATCTGCGGAATACAACTGCTTTTACCCAATCCTAGAAATGGATGAGGTACTAGACTTTGTTTCTCCTAGTCATTCTGAACTAGAATGGCTTGACGGACCACAAGAATGATAGGCACCGATGAACGAATGCACGCATACTCTTGACTATCAATTGATAGACGAAGGTCAGAAGACAACTAAAGAGGGACAACTCAAAGGAACATATGTTTTTCTGAGTTCTGGATGCATGGATTAGTATGCCGAACAAATTCAACATATTTCTTCCGGATAACCCATGCAGAGAGGTAGGATTGGCAGAGTCACAATATAGACTGGGGAACTCATCGAGAGCACTCTTGTTGTGATCTTTTGGTTCAACAAGGAACTTCTGCCAAGGATGGTTCATGGTATTTGGAAGAATGATATACCACGGACCTCGAAGACTATCACAAGGTCACTAATATCCTAAAGGAACGAGCAACACTATCTACACGAATTAAGTAGAGTGAATCTTGGGTTCAAGAACCCAGAAATAGAATGCCTACTAACTAAATGGCATCACGGGATGCTTTCGAGAATAATGGCCAGAATCATCACACTGGGCATACAAAGCATTGCTAGATTACTAGGTGACTCCCTAAGACACCTAGGGTCATAATAATAGCTCCAACATATATGTCGAGGCAATGAGTACCTCAACTCACCGATTAGTGTAGTTGAACTAGCCCAAAGGGACATCGGGAACGGAAAGAAGGGATTTGCAAATACATCAGACTATTTAGAAACCTGGGATGACTCGGATAGCATAACGGCTGTAAATGCTCAAAATGATTTGAGACATCCTGCAAATGGTGGCATAACCACTTAACATCACAATATCAAAGTTCTGAGATCAACTATCAAAACACAGAAGTAGTAGGAACTGAACTCGGGCTTGAAACCAACAATCATATAAGTCTACAGATTAGTAACACGTGATCCTGATAGAAGATGAGAAAGCCTAGCTCTTAATCCCCGCAGAAAAGAAGAGGGTGACTCAGATCAGAAGGGCATAGGGTAAAGAAGTAAAAAGAGCCTTACGTTCCCTTCCACAATCAATTCCCTTATATAACTAAAGCATTTCTAGACTCAACTTCGACCAGTTTGGCTTGGTAATCCTACAGGCAGTCAGGCTCTGATACCAAAGCTGTCAGGACCCCGGTCCTAAGTCACACCGATCTAGCATGTAACACATCATATCACTTTGCGGCCTCACGCACGGTATTCCCACGGGTGCCACCTTACCTGGCCCGGGACCGTTTGCGCCTTTTGGCTCACGTATATGATAGTGTCGCTAGCATCCATATGACAAAGAACCCGGGCCGACATGACTAGTCGTGAACCCAAAGTGGCACTAACTTACGGGGACAGGCATACATGAAACAACATCGAGCATGTCGGTCAGCAGCGTGTGAATCCGGGCTGTAGCAACTGGGCTAACATGACTCCGGGAACCCGGGCTGTAGCAGGCTAGCCGGACTCCGGAAATCACCGCGTGACATTTCCCCGAAGGTACAGACACAGGAACGAAGTGTATCACATGCCGGCCAGTCTAGGTGTTCCGGAGCAGTAGTGCCGGGCTAGCAGGACTCCGATAAACCGGGCTGTAGCAGACTACCAAGGCTCAGTGGAAGCACGAGACTACATTTCCCCATAAGAGAGGCTACCAAGGATAAACAACTAGATTGTCGGATCCCACACATACCAAGCATTTCAATCATACACACAATATGCTCGATATGTGCAAATACAACATGGCATCACAACAAGACTCTACGACTCAGAGTATTTATTCATTAGGCTCTGAGGAGCCAAGTATTACAAACATGGGTCTCATGACCCAACATACAGAGCATACAAGCAACAAGCACATGTGGAAGCTTAACTTGTCCGAGTACAGACAACTACAAATGAAAAAGGCTGAGAAGCCTAACTATCTACAAGATCCAGCTGAGGGCACAAGATCGTAGCTGAGGTAACAAGCTAAACTTTGAAGTCCACGCGGAACTACTAGTGAGACTAAAGTCTCTCTGCAAAATATAAAATAGGCAAACGTGAGTACAAATGTACCCAGCAAGACTTACATCAGAACTAACTACATATGCATCGGTATCAACAATGGGGGGGTGGTGGAGTTTAACTGCAGCAAGCCAGCTTTGACTCAGTGGCTAACCTGAACTACTACTGCAAGTAACTCTTTTGAGGTGGCGGACATGAATCCACATATTCACCATATCAATACACCACTATGGATCCGCTCCCGTCTCCCTACGAGAACGCCATCCATAGCACTCACGCTTATCTTGCGCATTTTAGAGTATCCACTTTCACTTGTCTATGAATTGTACAGGCAACCCAGAAGTCCTTTACCGTGGACACGGCTATTCGAATAGATCATTAATAACCCTGCAGGGGTGTACTTCTTCACACACGCTCTCGCCACTTACCACCATGTACACGTCGTGTATCTCGGCAACCTTCAAGCGGAAGCCTGGCGAGGGAGTCGGCCACAACCTGACTAACCACACAAGTCTCTAGTCCAGGTTTATCGCCTATTCGGGTTCCATCCGCGAGGAGATCCTGCAGGGGTTTCGCTCACAGCCCCAAACGATGTGTGCAGGGTTCTCGAGACACCAAACGGGTGCCCGGTACACCGGGCCACGGTGTATCTACCGCATCATAGCCCACCCCTAGGGTCAGCGCTACGCACGGCCTCCAACACATATCCTACAAACACCAGAAACTTGATGCAACTCCTGGACAGAGATCAAGGCGATTAATAAGTCGAGAGGGTCCATTGGTTTCCGGCCCAACGCGTGGTAGTAGCTGTTCATGGATCACAAACACAGAACTCAGTTCCTGAGGACGGTTTCAATGAGACAACCCACCATGTACTCCTACATGGCCTCTCACCGCTACCTTTACCAAATCGTGTTCACACACTTAGCTCTCAACAGTAAAACATGTTCACACACCTCCAATTCATCCCTGATGAATCAGACCTGACTCAACTCTAAGCAGTAGCAGGCATGACAACAAGCATGAATGAGTAGGCACATCAGGGCTCAAACAACTCCTACTCATGCTAGTGGGTTTCATCTATTTACTGTGGCAATGACAGGTCATGCAGAGGAAAGGCGTTCAACTACCATTTTGAACCAAAGATTCAACCCCAAACTCATCTTATGAATTTAAATAGTGCTTTATCATGTTTTGATATAAACAGCAGGGTTAAGTTGCCTTAACATGCATTAAACCAGTACAGATGGATAGATTGGATTTTTCTGATAATTTTTCATATATAAATTATTTCATTTGGAGTTACGGTTTATTTTCTATGATTTTTAGAAGTTTAGGCCTTTTCTGGATTTTCTAATTATTTAGAATTAAACTAATTCCAGAAAATGAATTACTGCGTCAGCAGCATGTCTGGATGACGTCAGCGAGTCAACGGGCAGCCCAGGTCAAACCTGACCCGTGGGTCCCACACGTCATGGACTCAGTTAGCTAACATGTTTTAAACTAGAAACCTAATCTAAAGATTAACAGGGCTGGGCCCACTGTCAGTGACTTGGGTGGTGGTTAGTGGCTAGACTAATCTGGCCACGTCAGCGGGTTAGCGCCGGCGATGACCGGAGCTCGGCTGCGTTAGCCGTCTGGCCAGCTCCGGCGTCGGGAGGACACGCGGCTAGGCGCGTTGGGAAGCTGGCACTGCGCGCGCCGTCTCGTGGTGGTGGGAGGTGCTGGGGTGGTCTGGAGAGGCGGTGGCGACATTGTCGGCGGCGATCGAAGCTCGGTCAGGTGCGGCGACGGCTCTAGGGAGGGTGCTCGACCGGGTTAGCATGCCAGAAATGGCCCGTGGTTTATATCAGGGCTACTGGGCACCTAGGCGTGACCAAAAGGTAACCGAAAGCTGCCAGTGATGAGCAAGTGCGGCGGCGACCTATGGGCGTCGGCAGAACGACGGGTACGGCGAGCAAAACGCAACGGGGTTAGGGGTAATCGATGGCGGAGCTCACAGTGAGGTCGACGGGCGCGGGAGCGAGGTCGGGGATTCACTGACGACGACGAATCAACAGAAACAGCGGTGTAGGCGGCGGGGACGACGTTGTGCGGCTCCCGCGGTCGTGTGCGTCGACGGAGAGGACGAGGCAGACGAGGCGGAACTTCTGGTCACGTACAGAGGGCGACGGGGTAGCTCTGGGCGCAGTGGCAGCGAACGGCGGCAGCGAGCTTTGCTCGGGTGCGTGCGGGGAGAGAGCAGAGGAGGGGGAGGAGCGCGGGGAGAGCAAGGGAGTGAGCCAGGGTGCTGCGTGGCGTCGCCCCGAGCCTCCAGGGCGTCGAGGGGGCAGCTAGGCAGGCAGGAGGTGGGCGGGCGCGTGGCTGCGTGCGCCGGGCACGCGCCCTCGCCTACTGGCGCGAGGAGGAAGGCGACAGGGGAGGTGTAGGTGGATTGGGCCGGCACAGGCTACAGTGCTGGGCCGCAAAGTAGGTTGCCAGGTGAGTTGCTCTCTGCATTTTATTTTCTCTTTTTCTATTTTTCTGCAACTTTAAGGCTTTATTAGAAATACTAAAACTAACTCAAAAACCATGAAACTTCTCATGCCCACTATTTGGAATATATCCAACAGTAAACATTTTAGTTTATGATTATTTGGACATTTAAAATATTATATAGCATTTAAATGCCTAGATGCAAATAGAGTATGATTTAATTAAGTGACCCTATGATGTCCTAGAAATATATGCACCATTTTTTTCAGAGGTTCTAGACCAAGGCAAAGATGATGAACATTTTAGAAGGGCATTTCAGGTTCATTGAAAAAGATTTTAGTAATCCCTAGTTGGGTTAAGGGGGGTGCTGGGGCTTTTCTGTCATCCCCATTTCATATTCATTTGAATTTAAACATGATGCACACATGAAGCTAGCCTAGTGCATTGCCAGAAGCTAGGGATGTGACACAAAAAATCAGCGCAAAAGGGCACTCCGTGACCTTGCCGAAGTCTGCCAAGTCACAGCAATAAACCCCTGGAACGACACGGCCATAACTTTCAATGCCCATGATGAACCAAAATTCAGGACAGTCCGAGCACCAGCCGCTTTGGTCCTCAGTCTAACCGTGGACGGCTTCCGGCTCACCAAAGTGCTCATGGATGGCGGCAGCGGACTAAACCTCATCTACGAGGACACACTCACAAAAATGGAAATAGATAGGAGCCACATTGAGCAAAGTAGCACGACCTTCCGGGGAATCATTCCCAGTCGGGAGGCGCGATGCGCGGGAAAAATCACGCTTGACGTGGTATTCGGCACGCCGGAGAATTATTGGTCCGAAGAGATAACCTTCCAAGTGGCCCCTTTCAACAGCGGATACCACGCCCTACTGGGGCGAGACGCATTTACACGCTTCCAAGCTATACCTCATTACGGGTATATGAAGCTCAAGATGCCCGGGCCCAACGGCACCATCACTCTTGCCAGTGATCCGGACATAGCACTGCATGCCAAAAATAAAACCGCATCCCTGGCCCTCGAGGCATTTTCTGAAGCCCTCGCAGCCGAAGAGCTGGCCGCGCTGCGCTCCACTATGGATAGGGATGACGTAATCTTGGACAAATGACCCAAATCCACCTCCTTTAAACCAGCAGATGAAATAGTCAAATTTCAAGTCCATCTGACGGACCCCAAGAAGACAGCATCTATCGGGGCACAACTCGACCCAACGGTCGAGGCCGCGCTACGAGAGTTCTGTGTGAGAACTGGGACATATTCGCCTGGCACCCTTCTGACATGCCAGGAATCCCACGCAGGTTGGCCGAAAACAGCCTCAATATCTTAAAGGGATATAAACCGGTCAAACAAACAATGCGGCGTTTTTCAGAACCCAAACGACAAGCTATGGGAGAGGAGCTAGCCAAGTTACTCAAAAGTGGATTCATCAGAGAAATAAAACACCCGGACTGACTAGCAAACCTGGTGATGGTACCAAAGAAGGACAAATCCTGGCGCCTATGCGTCGATTTCAAAGACCTCAACAAGGCTTGCCCTAAGGATCCCTTCCCCCTCCCTCGCATTGATCAGATTATTGACGCAACCGCAGGACTTGACTCACTGAGTTTCCTCGACGCGTACTCCGGATACCATCAAATCAAGATGAAGGAGTCCGATCAAGCTGCAACGGCATTCATTACTCCATATGGGCCTTTTTGCTTCAACACTATGCCTTTCGGGCTCAAAAACGCTGGCGCCACCTACCAACGCAAGATTCAAACATGCTTGGAGAAACAGATCGGCAAGACAGTTGAAGCATATGTGGATGACATCGTCATCAAAACCAGACACGTCGAGTCACTGATAGATGATTTACGTCTTACATTCGACATCCTCTGTACTTATGACATCAAGCTCAACCCGGAAAAATGTGTTTTCGGCGTCCACGCCGGAAAACTGGTGGGCTTCATCGTTTCCAATAGAGGAATTGAGGCAAATCCAGCCAAAATCCGAGCTTTGTCACAATTGGCTACGCCAACAGACCTTAAAAAGGTCCAAAAACTCGTGGGATGCGTGGCAGCTTTAAGCCGCTTTATCTCCAGATTGGGAGAAAAAGCATTGCCACTCTATCGCCTTCTCCGACGCACCGACCACTTCGAGTGGACGGATGCGGCAACGACTGGACTGGAGGAAATAAAGGCCCTTTTAGCGAGCAACCCAATCCTGGCCGCGCCGAACGTCGGCGAACCCATGTTATTATACATATCGGCAACACACCAGGTGGTGAGCGCCATGCTCGTCGTCAAGCGAGAGCAGGACGGACACAAATTCCCGCTCCAGAAACCGGTATACTACGTATCCACTATCCTCACACCATGCAAATCCCGATACCCTCATTACCAAAAGATAGCATACACGGTCTTCATGGCATCCTGGAAGCTGCGACACTACTTTCAAGAATGCACGATTACGGTGCCTTCCGAGGTACCACTCAACGACATAATAAACAACCGCGACGCCACGGGCCGGATTGCTAAGTGGGCCATTGAGCTCCTTCCATTCGACATAACATACAAACCATGCCGCGCCATTAAATCCCATGTACTGGCTAACTTCATCACCGAATGGACAGAGGCCGAACGCCCTAAAGAGTACGGCACGTATTCCAACTGGGTTATGTACTTCGATGGTTCCAAAATGCTGGTAGGGTTAGGGGCGGGCATTGTCCTAACATCCCCCACAGGAGACGTAGTTCAGTATGTACTCCAAATATTATACACAAACTCCAACAATGCGGCCGAATATGAGGCCTTGTTGCATGGGCTTCGGATGGTTGTCTCCATGGGCATACAACGCCTGGAAGTGCGCGGGGATTCAAACCTCGCAATATCTCAAATAAATGGAGATTTTGATGCCAAAGATCCGAAAATGGCGGCTTACCGCAACGCCGTTCTTAAAATCTCGGCCCGTTTTGAAGGGCTCGAGTTTCATCATGTGGCCCGAGAAAGTAATCAAGCAGCGGACGTCCTTGCTCGCATCGGCGCCAAGCGTGACCCCGTCCCACCTAACATCTTTCTAAAAAGGCTTTTCAAGCCATCCGTGGTGTGGCAAGGGGAGAGCGGCAACAACAGTTCGGACCTGATTATAACCTCAGATGCCGAACACACCGATATCATCGGGAGCTCAGCCACCGAAATAACACCGTCGGCCCATCTCATAATGGCAGTCATTGCCCCATGGACCGAACCCTTCTTGGCCTACCTTAACAGGCGAGAACTCCCTGAGAATCAGAATGAGGCTCACCGCATTGTCCGGCGCTCTAAAGCCTAAAAGGTTCACGATGGAGAACTCTACAAGAAAAGCGCTACCGGAGTACTCCAAAGATGTATCTCTGAGGAAGAGGGGCGGCAGCTCTTGGCTAAAATTCATGCCGGTCTCGGTGGTCACCACACTGCGGCTCGGGCCCTAGTGAGCAAGGCTTTCCGTACAGGTTTCTATTGTCCGACGGCCCGAGCAGACGCACAGGACCTTCTCCAACGCTGCGTCGGATGCCAGCTTTTCGCCAACCAGAGCCATATGCCACCCACCGCTCTGCAAACAATCCCCATCACTTGGCCTTTTGCGGTCTGGGGGCTTGATATGGTTGGACCCCTTAAAGGAGGAAGCCATAAGAAAAAATATCTGCTGGTCATGGTGGATAAGTTCACTAAGTGGATAGAGGCCAAACCAGTTAAAACGGCCGAAGCCGGATCAGTGATAGACTTTATATTCAACGTTGTACACCATTATGGTGTCCCACACAGCATCATCACCGATAACGGCTCCAATTTCACAGCCGACAAGGTGAAAAACTGGTGCGCCAATATGGGCATTAAGCTCGATTACGCCTCCGTCTATCACCCGCAAACAAACGGTCAAGTCGAAAGAGCCAATGGTCTTATTATGAGCGGCATCAAGCCTAGACTAGTGCGCTCTTTGAAAGAATCAGACAAGCACTGGGTTGAGGAGCTCGACTCCGTACTCTGGGGGCTGCGGACCACGCCCAATCACACTACCGGATATACACCTTTCTTCATGGTGTACGACGCAGAGGCTGTGTTACCCTGCGACATTATTCATGACTCACCTCGAGTGCGCATGTACGAAGAGAGAGAGGCCGAGCTTGATCGGCAGGACAGCTTAGATGCCCTAGAGGAGGAGCGCGACGTTGCAAAAGCCCGTTCCGCATTTTATCAACAGCAGGCTCGCAGGTATCAAAGCAGAGAAGTGCAGGCCAAGACTTATAATGTCGGCGAACTTGTTCTACGCCTGCCGGAGAAGAAAAAGGACAAACTCAAGCCCAAGTGGGAGGGTGCCTTCATCATTGACGAAGTTCTCACCGGAGGAGCATACCGCCTGCGTGATGCACCAGACAATCGCCTAGAGCCAAACCCTGGAACGCGGCCAAACTCCGAAGATTCTATGCCTAGCGCCGAACTGTTTGTTCGTCTCCTTCTCCCTATTGTTCTCATTGTTTTTTCCTCTCTTTTCGACCTTTTCCCTTTTTTAGCCTTAAAGCTTTTTGTGCGGCTAAACCGTGCACCTGTGACATACACATCCTCAAATATGTACATCAATTATACCTGGGGGCTTCTTTGACAGAAGCTTATTATTGTTATTTTTTTAGCATCAAGCTCATCACATATGCGCGTTTTCCCCATATGTACCTTTTCTTCACCACTATATGCATCGATATGACTTAAGTTTTGGCAAAGCTGGGTTGCCTGGCTCCTGTGCTTATGCCCTACGTTCCCGTTAGTTTGGCTAGGGCATAAAGGGAGCACCTCTGCGATTGTTACTGCCGGGTCATCCGGATGTGTACCTCAGCTGGGTGAAGCCGAAAGCTAGCATTCTAAAGGGAATATTCGGTCAATGAAATAAAGATGTTTTTATTAATTAAAATATGAAGACCCAAATGTTGAATATACTACGATTTTTTCAATCACAGTTCGGACATGCACATTAACGCATGTACTCTGGAAGATGTTTCTTACAATCACAATGTAATATAACATAGCTAACCGGATACAACTTGTCTGTTCAAGCAACCATGACCCCTACGCCTGGTTTCCACGCATACCCCGGTATATTTTGCCGCTGAGGTATTCAGAAACACTCTGCACCTTCGGGTCCAAAGGTCGAAGCGAAAAGGTCTGCAATGACAATCGTTTTACAATCCGGCTAGGGACGAATACGTCAAAGAAAGTACATAGTCACTTAGACTCATAAATTTCCTCCTCTATACCGTCTAACAGGCTGTCTAACTTACAATCCTGTTGGGAATATCTGGCGGCTACTTCTACTTGTTCATATACCAAATTCACGGGAATTTCTTTCCCATCTGACCCTAGAGGTCCGACCCGGGCCATATGATTTGGATCAAGCTTGGTATACCGTGTTTTCACCATGGCCCAGGCTTCTCGTGCACCTTCCTGGCAGGCTGATATCTTCCATAATCAGAAGCGCCGCCGCGCTCCCTTGAATAGTTGTATAAGCTCCTCCATCCTTCCTGGAGGGGAGGCGGATGGCCATAAGGCCTTGGCAATACTTCGCATCGCCTGCTAAGCTTGCTCGTGCATTTGCGACAGCTCTTGTAGCAGATCGCCCGAGAATCCGGACATCTCCTCTTCGGGATGGCCGGTCAGCATACCGACACATATAACTCTGTTAGTCCCTTTCATCTCCGAACTATACCGCCGCACAGCCTCTTATTTCCTTCACGGAATCAGCCAGCTGGGCCCGTACATCTTTCAGTTCTTCGCCCAGCTGGGTGTGGGCATCCTGCAGCTTGTTTTCCTCATGTCTGACACGTGTCAGCACACGTTCGCCCGTGGCCAGCAATCTTTTGGCTTCTTGTTCTTCCGCTTGGTCGGCTTTCAGTTGCTCCTTCAGTTGATCTGATGATCCTGCTATAAGATGAGCAACAGTGTTAGCATTGCCGGTATATAATTATGTTTTCTCGATGGAGGGGAACATTACCAGGTGATGCCTTCTTGGATTTCTCCAGTTCGGCGGTAGCAGCAGTTAGCTGGGTCCGACACTTTTCTAGTTCCTGAGACAACAGGTTGTTTTTCTCCGACAACATCTGGTTATACAATGATCCTTAAATCAGTTGTATCAACTGCTTCAAGTCTCAGGGGCTACTGGTATACAATTATCAGTTTTGTACAATAAACTTACCCGTATATCTTTCACATGTTGGCTTGTGGCTCTGGCAAGCCCGTCTCGAGCAGCTTGGATATATGCATCAGCCGAGCTGAAGGTATTGAATGCCTCGTTAGTCAAGCCGGGGTCGCGTAGAACGGCTCTCCGGCGCCGATGATTCATGGCGCTCTCCACTTCCGAGTTTGTTACGGATACATCATCCACTCCTCTGCCGAAGGACAATCCGGCGTCACTCCCGTATCAGCCCTTGCCTTTAAAGCAGGGTCGGGAACCTGGCTTGTGGGGACGCGGCCGGTAGGATTCCTGGACATAGTCTGGCGAATGCTTTTTCTGATAAGACACGACAGATAATGTCATGGTCGGATGTGACTGCCAAAGGGCATATTTACAAAGCCATACCTCTTCGATGAAGGCTCGGTCGTATCTCCGTTTGCCTTCCTCTTCGAAGGCTTGCCCGGTGTGGGGGCCACTCTCTTTGGAGTTGCCTCTGGTGTAGCATGACACGCCGAGCGTCTCCCTTTGGAGCACAAGACAGTGCGGTGGGTGAGGCAGAATGAGGAGGCTCTTTCAGAGGATATATCTCCCGATTACTTACATGCGAGGCAGGGAGAAGACCGGGATAGTCGGTAGTGATGGACACTTCCGTGCCGTCATAGCTCACCTGGTAGAACACCCCATCCTTGAGCTCCACATATATGTTCAGATCCTCTTAGAATTCGGGGTCAAAGTCCCGGTTATGGTTCTCTGGCTGTGGGGCAGGGCAGTGTAGCCCCTTGGTGATCTTTCGCCATTCCTGTTACGAATGGACGGAGTAATGTTCATTAAAAGTGACTCAGGGAGTAGATTGAATGGAGTAATGGGATTGGAACTCACCCAGCCAGGAGGGTTGTACATGGAAAATCCATCCCGGCGCTTAATGCGAAGGAATTCCTCTTCCTCCACTTTGAATAGTTCGGCCAATATCTTGGCCAAAGCGGCGGGGGTGTCCGGACCTTTTCGACCGCAACGGGAGGCGTCATCTTCCCCATTGTAGTGCCACATAGGAAGCCGTCTGTATTGGAGTGGCTGAACCCCTTGCACTATGGAAGTCGCCATTGCCTCGACTGATAATCCGGACTGGGCAAGCGTCTTTATCTTGCTCATCAGTTGACGGACTTCCGCGCTATCTTCCTCCTCGAGGCTCCGAGGGCGCTAGCTGTGACGTTTCTTCAACGGAACCCTTGTAAATTCAGGAAGACCCAGTCGAACTGGGTCAGGAAGGACGACGTCCTCAATATAGAACCATTCGGAAGGCCACTCTTCGGATGCCTTCTTCGGCGTGCCGGACAGGTACCGGTCTCGGCGATGCGCCATACTTCGGCTCCGCCCACTTCAAATATTCATCCATCTTGGTTACGAGGGACAAGGCAGAATAGCTTCCTCCATAAATCAAAATGGGCCTCGCAGCCTAGGAATAGCTCGCAAAGAGCGACGTAACCCGTGATGTGCAAGATGGAGGCTGGAGTGAAGTTGTGCAGTTGGAGGCCATAATACTCCAAAAGCCCTCGGAGGAACGGGTGAATTGGAAATCCGACGCCTCTTAGCAAGTAGGAGACGAAGCACACTCGCTCCCCCCCAGATGGATTGGGGAAATTCTCCGCCTGGGCCCCGCCATTGAAGGAGGTCAACCCTGCCCGAACAGGGACTAGATCCGTAGGGGGAAGAAACCCCTGTGTTTGCAGCTTCACCAACTGACCGTGCGATACGGAACATCTCTCCCAATCTCCTTTTTCTGGGCCGTGGGGATGGGAGGAAGAGCTGGGAGCGCCGGCCATGTTGGAATGGTTTTTCCTAGCAAGCTCTGAGGATTTTTTGCGTGATGTGGAACGGATCTGAGATCCAATCCCGTTAAATAGACACTATTCTTACATGGCCGGGGTGTTATGTGCAAAAATACCCTAACCTTTAGCATTCGCTCGACACGTGGAAGTTGAAGTTGTTGACGCACAGAAGCCGAGGGGCATAACATTAAATGCAGTGTTGAATACATCTCTTTGAAAGTCATCGGAGGAAGAACCCGCCTTGCAATGCCGAAGACAATCTGTGCGCCGGACACATCGTCATTGAAGCCTAGTTCGAGGGCTACTGAGGGAGTCCTGGATTAAGGGGTCCTTGGGTGTCCCGACCTGTTATACATGGGCCGGACTGATGGGCCGTGAAGGTACAAAGACCGAAGACTCTCTCCATGTCCGGATGGGACTCCTTGGCGTGGAAGGCAAGCTTGGTGACCAAATATGAAGATTCCTTTCTCTGTAACCGACTTTATGTAACCCTAGATCCCTCCGGTGTCTATATAAACCGGAGGGCTAGGTCCGTAGAGGCCAAGACTTATCATCATAGTCAGACAGGCTAGACTTCTAGGGGTTTAGCCATTACGATCTCGTGGTAGATCAACTCTTGTAACACTCATATTCATCAAGATCAATCAAGCAGGAAGTAGGGTATTACCTCCATAGATAGGGCCCGAACCTGGGTAAACATTGTATCCCCTGTCTCCTGATACCATTGACCTTAGACGCGCAGTTCGGGACCCCCTACCCGAGATCCGCCGGTTTTGACACCGACAGCCGCCGCGGCGGTCAACAGCAGCAGCCGCAGGGCGCCGGACAACCCCGTCAGCAACAGCAGCAGCAGGAGTTCTAGGTGCCCCCTCCATGGGCCTCCGGCTACAACCCGTTGACCGGTGTTGTTCATGCCTACACCATGCCGGTTCCAGGGGCTCCTGCACCGACCCTTCCCGTGCCGCGCCCGCCGGCGCATTAGGCGTACTATGCGGCTCCGCAGCCGTACGGAGGATACCCACCGCCGCAATTGAGCGGCGCCTAAGGTCTTCCTGCGGCCCCGCCGCCGCCCTCGCTGGCCCTGCCGCCGGCGCCTTGGGACCCGACGCTCCTCACCGCGCTGCACACCGCGCCTACGCCGAACAACTACACTGGCGTGGTGATTGGTACATGGACACCGGGGCTACGGCTCACATGTTTGCTCATCCTAGTAATCTTGCCTCCTCCACTCCCGTCACCACTGACCGCCGCATTATTGTCGGCGACGGTTCCACATCCCTATTACACATGTCGGGCACACTTCTTTACCTTCTAATTCCATGCCTATTACTTTGTCTAACATTCTTGTGTCACCTCATCTTATTACAAATCTTGTTTCCGTTCGTTGTTTCACTCGGGAAAATCCTGTTACTGTTGAATTTGACGAACTTGGTTTTTGTGTCAAGGACGCTCAAACCAGGATGGTACTTCACCGATGTGATAGCCTCGACGAGCTCTATCCGGTGCATCTGTTGTCCACCTCCACCACCGCACCGGTTGCTCTCTCCGCCGGCGTCGATCTCTGGCACACTCGTCTGGGTCATCCCAACCCCGTCACACTTCGTCATATTCTTAGGAGTTTCAGTTTCAGTTGTAATAAGATAGAGGATCACACCTGTCATGCCTGTCGTGTCGGCAAACATGTTCGCCTCCCATTCAATAACTCCACCACCATAGCTTCTTTTCCTTTTAAGTTGATTCATAGTGATGTGTGGACCTCTCCGGTTCCTAGTAACTCGGGCTATTTATATTATCTGGTTATCCTTGATGATTATTCTCACTATGTGTGGACATTTCCTTTACGACGAAAGTCGGATGCACTCTCCACTTTGACGGCTTTTTACTCCTATGTCAGCATGCAGTTTGGGCATCCCATCCTTGCTCTTCGGACTGACAATGGAAAAGAGTTCGACAACCTTGCTTTCCGCACTTTTCTGTCGCACCACGACACAGTTTTTCGTCTCACATGCCCGTATACTTCACAGCAGAACGGTCGAGCCGAACACGTCCTTCGCACTCTGAACGACTGCGTTCGTACGCTCCTGTTCCATGCTAATGTGCCGCCTCGCTTCTGGCCGGACGCACTCGCTACTGCTTCACTTCTCCTTAACATTCGCCCCTGCCGCCCATGGTGGAACTATGCACCTCACCATCTTCTCTTCGGTACGCCCCCATCTTATGATGGCTTGCGTATTTTCGGGTGCCTTTGCTATCCTAGCACTGCCGACTCCGCTCCTCACAAACTCGCACCTCGTTCTGTCGCTTGCATCTTCATCTGCTATCCTTCTAACTCCAAGTGATATCGGTGCTACGATCCTGTCTCCCACCGTGTGTTCACTTCCCGGCACGTTTATTTTGATGAGCATGTGTTTCTGTTTCAGCAGGTACCCCCGGCTGTTCCTCCTGCCACCGGTGACGCGGGCTCCTCGACGCCTCTCCTAGGGCGCTGGTGCGCCTCTCTTGGCCCGCCCCTGGCTTTGAGGCGCGCCCCCCGGCGCCCCCGGCGTTGGCGCCCCTGGCTTTGAGGCGCGCCTCCCGGCGCCCCCGGCGTTGGCGCCCCAACGTTGGCGCCGATGGCCCCCGCGGCGCCCCCGGCCTCCTCGGCGCCCGTGGCCGGTCCGGTCACCCGCTCCCGTACGGGCATTTTTCGCCCGAGCTCGCGCTACACCTCGGACGACAATGTCCATGCGGCATCCACCTCTGAGCCGTCGCCGTCCTCCATTCGAGCTGCTTTTCTTGACCCGCTCTGGATGGCTGCGATGCAAGAGGAGTTTGACGCCCTGTTGCGCAACCGGACGTGGCAGCTTGTTCCCCGTCCCAGGCACGCCAACGTGATTACCGGGAAGTGGGTCTTTAAACACAAGCTCCGTCCTGATGGTACCCTTGATCGCTATAAAAAGCATTGGGTCGTTCGTGGCTTCTGACAGCGTGTTGGCATCGACTTCACCGACACCTTCGCTCCGGTTGTCAAGCCCGACACGATACGCACGGTTCTCCATCATGCGGTCTCCCGTGCTTGGCCGGTGCACCAGATGGACATCACCAAGGCCTTCCTCCATGGTCACCTTGAGGAGTAGGTCTTCTGCCAGCAGCCCACCGAGTTTGTTGACCCAGCGCTTCCCGACCACGTGTGCTTGCTTTCGCGGTCCTTATACGAATTCAAGCAGGCTCCGCGCGCTTGGTACCAGCGCATCGCGGCGTTTCTCCACCAACTTGGGTTCCGCTCCACCCGCTCGGACGCCTCGCTCTTCATCTATCATCAGGGCTTTGACACGGCTTACTTGCTGCTCTATGTCGACGACATCATCTTGACGGCATGTACGGCTGGTCTTCTCAGTCAGCTCACGGCTCGTCTTCGCGCTGAGTTCGCCATCAAGGACTTGGGTCCTTTGCACTACTTCCTCGGTGTTGAGGTGGTGCGCCGTCCGGATGGCTTCTTTCTTCATCAGCGGAAGTATGCTCACGAGCTCCTGGAGCGCGCCGGCATGCTTAACTACAAGCCTGTCGCTATGCCTGTTGATACGAAGGCCAAGCTTTCTGCCACGGATGGTTCTCCTGCTTCGGACGCTGCTTTCTATCGGTCTATCATTGATGCTCTCCAGTACCTCACTCGGACTCAACCGGAGATCCAGTATGCCGTGCAGCAGGTTTGTCTTTCACTGGGTTGCCGTCAAGTGGATTCTCCACTATATCTGTGGCACTATGGATCTTGGCATCACGCTTCATGCCTCCGCCGACACCGCCCTCACCGCCTACTCCGATGCAGACTGGGCGGGCTGTCCTGACACTCGTCGCTCCACTTCGGGATATTGTGTCTACCTTGGACCCTCACTTATTTCGTGGTCGTCCAAGCGGCAGCCTACGGTCTCTCGTTCCAGTGCTGAGGCTGAGTATCGTGCGGTGGCCAACACCGTCGCCGAGTGTTCGTGGCTTTGCCAGCTGCTTCAGGAGCTCTCTTGCCCTGTTGACCGTGCCATGGTGGTCTACTGCGACAATGTCTCGGCGGTCTACCTCTCCGCTAACCTGGTGCAACATCGACGGACCAAGCACATTGAGTTGGATATTCATTTTGTTCGGGAACAGGTGGCCCTTGGCCATATTCGTGTTTTACACGCCCCTACTTCCCAACAATTTGCCGATATCATGACCAAGGGCTTGCCTACGGCGTCATTTGAGGAGTTCCGGTCCAGTCTTTGCGTCAGCCGGGGTGCCGCTTCGACTGCGGGGGGGTGGGGTTGAGTATATGTGTTATGTGTATATTTTGTATTGGGCCGGCCCTCCTAGTTCCTTTTATAGTTGAGGTTTGTGGCCCACCTTTGTACATCATATATACGTGCCTATGCACGAAGAGCAATACATCGTGCAATAATAACCTTCCACACTTATGAGATGTTTATCTCTTATTAGCATAAAGCACCTATTAAACACACACATTGTAACGTGGCATAAGGGATAGATGTTTAAGTTAATAGCTTCGGTAGGCCTAGGTAGATTACAATGTAACTCTATCTCTTGTAACTGAATTCTCTCTTATCCCTTCTCCTCCAAGAATGTAATCTCAACAACCATGTATGCGCTATCATCAGGGAGGTGTGCCCCTGCCTATAAACATGAATGGCGCCCCCTCATACGAGGGTAAGACGCTTTCCGCCTATCGCACATGGTAATCAAAGCAACTCTCTTCCAATACATCTAGCTTTCCAATCTCCATTAGTGCCTAGCTATGTCTTCCTCCAGCTCCTCCCAGATCAGCCTCAACAACCAGGTCACGAGAAGCTCACCCGTACGAACTACGTACTTTGGCGCGTCCAGATCACGCCGCAGCTAAGGGGAGATGGCATCTTCGGCTATGCCGACGGCAGCCCGCCGGAGCCAGCCCGCTTCCTTCCTGGCAAGGACAAGGACAGCAAGGACTCCACCGAGCCCAACCCTCTCCACCCAATCTAGGTCCGGGAGGATCAACAGGTGCTCGGGTACCTGCTCAACAATCTCTCCAAAGAGGTGTTGGTGTAGGTGACCACGGTCACCACGACGCACGTGCTCTGGACAACCCTGGCGGCCATGTTCTCCTCGCAGTCGCTTAGCCACATCAACAACATCCGCACGGCTCTGCTTCATGCGCAGAAGGGAACCCAGCCGGTCGCCACCTTCTTCGCCAACATGTGTGGCCTCGCTGATGAACTCGTTGCGGCCGGTAAACCCCTGCAAGACGACGAGATCGTCTCCTACATCATCCACGCGCTGGACATGGAGTACCAGCCCTCGGTGTCGGCCCTCGACGCCCGCACTGCCCCGTCACCCTGGATGAGTTGTTCACCATGTTGAGCAACTTCGATCAACGCATGGCACTCTACCAAGGTTCGTGCGGATTCAAGTCATCCGCGAACGTAGCCTCTTGTGGCCGCGGCGGCCGCCGCGGCGGACCTCCATGCAGCAAGGCTAGATCGGGCGGTGGCGGTAACTCCTCCAACAGCGCCAATCCTCGCGCCGTACGCCCCTCCTCCACCAACCCCAAGGACGGGGCGGCGGCCACGCCCGCGGCTCCAACAAAGCACGCCCTAATGCGCCGCGGTGCCAGATCTGCGGCAAGCTCGGGCACAATGCCAAGGACTGCTAGCACCGCTACGACAACGATGATGACTCCTCCCAGGATGAGGACAAGGTGGCGGCAGGTGCGGATGGCTCTTATGGCGTCGACACCAACTGGTACGTCGACAATGGCGCCACCGAACACATCACTAGCGAGCTCAAGAAGGTGACCACGCGGGAGAAATACCGCGACAAGGACCAAATCCACCCTGCTAGTGGTGTAGGTATGAGGATCCGTCATATTGGTCATACAATTATTAAAACTCCCCATCGCAAACTTCATCTTAGAAACATTTTGCGTGTCCCTAGTGCTAGTATGAATCTTTTCCGTTCATAGAATTGCTATTGACAATCATGTCTTCCTCGAGTTTCATCCCTTTTTCTTTTTGATCAAGGATAAGGCAACGAAGAAAGTTCTCTATCGAGGTAGATGTATTCGAGGGCTCTACCCGTTGATTCCGGAGCGTCGAAGATTCAATAAACGAACCTATGGTGTTGCCAAACTTTCGTCAACACGATGGCATGATCGATTAGGCCATGCCTCTTTTTCTTTAGTTGAAAGATTGCTTAGGAAAAATAAGCTCCCGTTTGTTGGTGAGCGCAATGTTGAAACAGTTTGTGATTCATGTCAACGTGCCAAGAGTCATCAATTACCATATCCAATATAAACTAGTGTTTCTACCAAACCATTGCAATTAATTTTTTCTAATGTTTGGGGTCCTGCCCCCAGCTCCGTTGGTAGACACACATATTACGTGAGTTTTATTGATGACTCTAGCAAATACTCCTAGATCTATCTTCTTAAGAAAAGATCCGATTGAAGGAAATATGCCCTAGAGGCAATAATAAGGCTGTTATTTATATTTCCTTATATCATGATAAATGTTTATTATTCATGCTAGAATTGTATTAACCGGAAACTTAGTACATGTGTGAATACATAGACAAACAGAGTGTCACTAGTATGCCTCTACTTGACTAGCTCGTTGAATCAAAGATGGTTAAGTTTCCTAGCCATAGACATGAGTTTTCATTTGATTAAATGGGATCACATCATTAGAGAATGATGTGATTGACTTGACCCATTTCGTTAGCTTAGCACTTGATCGTTTAGTATGTTGTTGTTTCTTTCTTCATGACTTATACATGTTCCTATGACTATGAGATTATGCAACTCCCGAATATCGGAGGAACACTCTGTGTGCTACCAAACGTCACAACATAAGTAGGTGATTATAAAGGTGCTCTACAGGTGTCTCCGATGGTGTTTGTTGAGTTGGCATGGATCGAGATTAGGATTTGTCACTCCGATTGCCGGAGAGGTATCTCTGGGCCCTCTCGGTAATGCACATCACTATAAGCCTTGCAAGAAATGTAACTAATGAGTTAGTTGCGGGATGATGCATTACGGAACGAGTAAAGAGACTTGCCGGTAACGAGATTGAACTAGGTGTTGGGATACCGATGATCGAATCTCGGGCAAGTAACATACCAATGACAAACGGAACAACGTATGTTGTTATGCGGTTTGACCGATAAAGATCTTCGTAGAATATGTGGGAGCCAATACGAACATCCAGGTTCCGCTATTTTTTATTGACCGGAGACGTGTCTCGGTCATGTCTACATAGTTCTCGAACCCGTAGGGTCCGCATGCTTAACGTTTGGTATTATGAGTTTATGTGTTTTGATGTACCGAAGGTAGTTCGGAGTCCCGGATATGATCATGGACATGACGAGGAGTCTCTAAATGGTCGAGACATAAAGATTGATATATTGGACGGCTATATTCGGACACTGGAAGTGTTCCGGGTGATTTCGGAGAAAACCGGAGTGTTGGAGGGTTAC
>NC_057814.1:175155500-175162436 GCF_018294505.1 Triticum aestivum
GCCAGCCAGGGCGGGCCGCACGCCCCCTCCCCCTTGGGTCCGAATTGGACTAGGGAAGGGGGGGGGCGGCGCCCCCCTTTCCTTCTCCCTCTCCTCCTTCTTTCCCCCCTCCTAGTAGGACTAGGAAAGGGGGAGTCCTACTCCTACTAGGAGGAGGACTCCTCCCCTCCTTGGCGCGCCCTTGGGCCGGCCGGCCTCCGCCCTTTCTCCTTTATATGCGGGGCAGGGGGCACCCTAGAAGACACAACAGACATTGTCTTAGCCGTGTGCAGTTCCCCCCTCCACCATAATCCACCTCGGTCATATCGTTGCAGTGCTTAGGCGAAGCCCTGCGCCGGTAACTTCATCATCACCGTCATCACGCCGTCGTGCTGACGAAGCTCTCCCTCGACGCTCAGCTGGATCGAGAGTTCGTGGGACGTCACCGAGTTGAACGTGTGCATATTGCGGAGGTGCCGTACTTTCTGTACTAGGATCAGTCGGATCGTGAAGACGTACGACTACATCAACCACGTTGTCATAACGCTTCCGCTTTCGGTCTACGATGGTACGTAGACAACACTCTCCCCTCTCGTTGCTATGCATCACCTAGATGGATCTTGCGTGTGCGTAGGAATTTTTTGAAATTACTACGTTCCCCAACAGTGGCATCCGAGCCAGGTCTATGCGTAGATGTTATATGCACGAGTAGAACACAAATGAGTTGTGGGCAATAATAGTCATACTGCTTACCAGCATTTCTTACTTTGATTCGGCGGTATTGTTGGATGAAGCGGCCCGGACCGACATTACGTGCACGCTTACGCGAGACTGGTTCTACCGATGTGCTGCGCACACAGGTGGCTGACGGGTGTCAGTTTCTCCAACTTTAGTTGAATCGAGTGTGGCTACGCCTAGTCCTTGTTGAAGGTTAAAACAGCACACTTGGCGAAAAATCGTTGTGATTTTTGATGCGTAGGTAAGAACGGTTCTTGCTCAGCTCGTAGCAGCCACGTAAAACTTGCAACAACAAAGTAGAGGACGTCTAACTTGTTTTTGCAGGGCATGTTGTGATGTGATATGGTCAAGACATGATGCTAAATTTTATTGTATGAGATGATCATGTTTTGTAACAATGTTATCGGCAACTGGCAGGAGCCATATGGTTGTCGCTTTCTTGTATGAAATGCAACCACCCTGTAATTGTTTTACTTTATCACTAAGCGGTAGCAATAGTCGTAGAAACAATAGTTGGCGAGACGACAACGATGCTACGATAGAGATCAAGGTGTCGCGCCAGTGACGATGGTGATCATGACGGTGCTTTGGAGATGGAGATCAAAGGCACAAGATGATGATGGCCATATCATATCACTTATATTCATTGCATGCGATGTTTATCCTTTATGCATCTTATTTTGCTTAGTTCGGCGGTAGCATTATATGATGATCTGTCACTAAATTTCAAGGTACAAATGTTCTCCCTGAGTATGCACCATTGTGAAAGTTCGTCGTGCCGAGACACCACGTGATGATCTGGTGTGAAGCTCTACGTTCACATACAACGGGTGCAAGCCAGTTTTGCACACGTAGAATACTTGGGTTAAACTTGACGAGCCTAGCATATGCAGATATGGCCTCAGAACACTGAGAACGAAAGGTCGAGCATGAACCATATAGTAGATATGATCAACATAGTGATGTTCACCATTGAAAACTACTCCGTCTCACGTGAGGATCGGACATGGTTTAGTTGATTTGGATCACGTGATCACTTAGATGATAAGAGGGATGTCTATCTAAGTGGGAGTTCTTAAGTAATTTGATTAATTGAACTTTAATTTATCATGAACTTAGTACCTGATAGTATTTTGCATGTCTATGTTGTTGTAGATTGATGGCATCTGGTGTTGTTCCGTTGAATTTTAATGCGTTCCTAGAGAAAGCTAAGTTGAAATATGATGGTAGCAACTACACGGACTGGGTCCGTAACTTGAGGATTATCCTCATTGCTGCACAAAAGAATTACGTCATGGAAGCACCGCTAGGTGCCAAACCCGCTGCAGGAGCAACGCCAGATATTATGAACGTCTGGCAGAGCAAAGCTGATGACTACTCGATAGTTCAGTGTGCCATGCTTTACGGCTTAGAACCGGGACTTCAACGACGTTTTGAACGTCATGGAGCATGTGAGATGTTCCAGGAGTTGAAGTTAATATTTCAAGCAAATGCCCAGCTTGAGAGATATGAAGTCTCCAATAAGTTCTACAGCTGCAAAATGGAGGAGAATAGTTCTGTCAGTGAGCATATACTCAAAATGTCTGGGTATAACAATCACTTGATTCAACTAGGAGTTAATCTTCCTGATGATAGTGTCATTGAAAAAATTCTTCAATCACTGCCACTAAGCTACAAGAGCTTCGTGATGAACTATAATATGCAAGGGATGGATAAGACAATTCCTGAGCTCTTTGCAATGCTAAAGGCTGCGGAGGTAGAAATCAAGAAAGAGCATCAAGTGTTGATGATCAACAAGACCACCAATTTCAAGAAAAAGGGTAAAGGGAAGAAGGGGAACTTCAAGAAGAACGGCAAGCAAGTTGCTGCTCAAGTGAAGAAGCCCAAGTCTGGACCTATGCCTGAGACTAAGTGCTTCTACTACAAAGGGACTGGTCATTGAAAGCGGAACTGCCCCAAGTATTTGGCGGATAAGAAGGATGGCAAGGTGAACAAAGGTATATGTGATATACACGTTATTGATGTGTACCTTACTAATGCTCGTAGTAGTGCCTGGTTATTTGATACTGGTTCTGTTGCTAATATTTGCAACTCGAAACAGGGACTACGGATTAAGCGAAGATTGGCTAAGGACGAGGTGACGATGTGCGTGGGAAATGGTTCCAAAGTCGATGTGATCGCCGTCGGCATGCTACCTCTACATCTACCTTCGGGATTAGTTTTAGACCTGAATAATTGTTATTTGGTGCCAGCGTTAAGCATGAACATTATATTTGGATCTTGTTCGATGCGAGACGGTTATTCATTTAAATCGGAGAATAATGGTTGTTCTATTTATATGAGTAATATCTTTTATGGTCATGCACCCTTGAAAAGTGTTCTATTTTTGTTGAATCTCGATAGTAGTGACACACATATTCATAATATTGAAGCCAAAATATGCAGAGTTGATAATGATAGTGCAACTTATTTGTGGCACTACCATTTAGGTCATATTGGTGTAAAGCGCATGAAGAAACTCCATTCTGATGGACTTTTGGAATCACTTGATTATGAATCACTTGGTACTTGCGAACCATGCCTCATGGGCAAGATGACTAAAACGCCATTCTCCAGAACAATGGAGCGAGCAACAGATTTATTGGAAATCATACATACTGATGTATGTGGTCCGACGAATATTGGGGCTCGCGGCGGATATCGTTATTTTCTCACCTTCACGGATGATTTGAGAAGATATGGGTATATCTAATTGATGAAACATAAGTCTGAAACATTTGAAAAGTTCAAAGAATTTCAGAGTGAAGTGGAAAATCATCGTAACAAGAAAATAAAGTTTCTACGGTCTGATCGTGGAGGAGAATATTTGAGTTACGAGTTTGGTCTTCATTTGAAACAATGCAGAATAGTTCCGCAACTCACGCCACCCGGAACACCACAATGTAATGGTGATTCCGAACGTCGTAATCATACTTTACTAGATATGGTGTGATCTATGATGTCTCTTACTGATTTACCGCTATCATTTTGGGGTTATGCTTTAGAGGCAGCTGCATTCACGTTAAATAGGGCACCATCTAAATCCGTTGAGACGACACCTTATGAACTATGGTTTGGCAAGAAACCTAAGTTGTCGTTTCTTAAAGTTTAGGGCTGCGATGCTTATGTGAAAAAGCTTCAACCTGATAAGCTTGAACCCAAATCGGAGAAATGTGTGTTCATAGGATACCCAAAGAAGACTGTTGGGTACACCTTCTATCACAGATCCGAAGGCAAGACATTCGTTGCTAAGAATGGATCCTTTCTAGAAAAGGAGTTTCTCTCGAAAGAAGTGAGTAGGAGGAAAGTAGAACTTGATGAGGTAATTGTACCTGCTCCCATATTGGAAAGTAGTTCATCATAGAAATTTGTTCCTGTGACTCCTACACCAATTAGTGAGGAAGCTAATGATGATGATCATGTAACTTCAGATCAAGTTACTACCAAACCTCGTAGGTCAACCAGAGTAAGGTCCGCACCAGAGTGGTTCGGTAATCCAGTTCCGGAGGTCATGTTACTTGACCATGACGAACCTACGAACTATGAGGAAGCGATGATGAGCCCAGATTCCATGAAATGGCTTGAGGCCATGAAATCTGAGATGGGATCCATGTATGAGAACAAAATGTGGACTTTGGTTGACTTGCCTGTTGATCGGCAAGCCATCGAGAATAAATAGATCTTCAAGAAGAAGACTAACGCTGACGGTAATGTTACTGTCTACAAAGCTCGACTTGTTGCGAACGGTTTTTGACAAGTTCAAGGAGTTGACTATGATGAGACATTCTCACCCGTAGCGATGCTTAAGTCCGTCCAAATCATGTTAGCAATTGCTGCATTTTATGATTATGAAATTTGGCAAATGGATGTAAAGACTGCATTCCTGAATGGATTTTTGGAAGAAGAGTTGTATATGATGCAACCTGGAGGTTTTATCGTTCCAAAGGATGCTAACAAAGTGTGCAAGCTCCAGTGATCCATTTATGGATTGGTGCAAGCATCTCGGAGTTGGAATAAACGTTTTGATAGTGTGATCAAAGCATATGGTTTTATACACACTTTTGGAGAAGCTTGTATTTACAAGAAAGTTAGTGGGAGCTCTGTAGCATTTCCAACATTATATGTGGATGACATATTGTTGATTGGAAATTATATAGAATTTTTGGATAGCATAAAAGGATACGTGAATAAGAGTTTTTCAATGAAAGACCTCGGTGAAGCTGCTTATATATTAGGCATCAAGATCTATAGAGATAGATCAAGACGCTTAATTGGACTTTCACAAAGCACATACCTTGATAAAGTTTTGAAGAAGTTCAAAATGGATCAAGCAAAGAAAGGGTTCTTGCATGTGTTACACGGTGTGAAATTGAGTCAGACTCAATGCCCGACCACTGCAGAAGATAGAGAGAAAATGTAATTCATTCCCTATGCTTCAGCCATAGGTTCTATCATGTATACAATGCTGTGTATGAGACCTTGATGTGTGCCTTGCTATTAGTTTAGCAGGAAGGTACCAAAGTAATCCAGGAGTGGATCACTGGACAGTGGTTAAGAACATCCTGAAATACCTGAAAAGGACTAAGGATATGTTTCTCGTTTATGGAGGTGACAAAGAGCTCGTCGTAAATGGTTATGTCGATGCAAGCTTTGACACTGATCCGGATGACTCTAAGTCACAAACCTGATACGTATTTATTTTGAACGGTGGAGCTGTCAATTGGTGTAGTTCTAAGCAAAGCGTCGTGGCGGGTTCTATGTGTGAAGCGGAGTACATAGCTGCTTTGGAAGAAGCAAATGAAGGAGTCTGGATGAAGGAGTTAATATCCGATCTAGGTGTCATACCTAGTGCATCGGGTCCAATGAAAATCTTTTGTGACAATATTGGTGCAATTGCCTTGGCAAAGGAATCCAGATTTCACAAAAGAACCAAGCACACCAAGAGACGCTTCAATTCCATCCACGATCAAGTCAAGGAGGGAGACATAGAGATTTGCAAGATACATACGGATCTGAATGTTGCAGACCCGTTGACTAAGCCTCTCTCACAAGCAAAACATGATCAGCACCAAGACTCCATGGGTGTTAGAATCATTACTGTGTAATCTAGATTATTGACTCCAGTGCAAGTGGGAGACTGAAGGAAATATGCCCTAGAGGCAATAATAAAGCTGTTATTTATATTTCCTTATATCATGATAAATGTTTATTATTCATGCTAGAATTATATTAACCGGAAACTTCGTACATGTGTGAATACATAGACAAACAGAGTGTCACTAGTATGCCTCTACTTGACTAGCTCGTTGAATCAAAGATGGTTAATTTTCCTAGCCATAGACATGAGCTGTCATTTGATTAAACAGGATCACATCATTAGAGAATGATGTGATTGACTTGACCCATTCCGTTAGCTTAGCACTTGATCGTTTAGTATGTTGTTGTTGCTTTCTTCATGACTTATACATGTTCCTATGACTATGAGATTATGCAACTCCCGAATACCGGAGGAACACTTTGTGTGCTACCAAACGTCACAACGTAACTAGGTGATTATAAAGGTGCTCTACAGGTGTCTCCGATGGTGTTTGTTGAGTTGGCATAGATCGAGATTAGGATTTGTCACTTCGATTGTCGGAGAGGTATCTCTGGGCCCTCTCGGTAATGCACATCACTATAAGCCTTGCAAGCAATGTAACTAATGAGTTAGTTGCGGGATGATGCATTACGGAACGAGTAAAGAGACTTGCCGGTAACGAGATTGAACTAGGTATTGAGATACCGACGATCGAATCTCGGGCAAGTAACATACTGATGACAAAGGGAACAACATATGTTGTTATGCGGTTTGACCAATAAAGATCTTCGTAGAATATGTGGGAGCCAATATGAACATCCAGGTTCTGCTATTGGTTATTGACCGGAGACGTGTCTCGGTCATGTCTACATAGTTCTCGAACCCGTAGGGTCAGCACGCTTAACGTTCGGGGACGATCAGTATTATGAGTTTATGTGTTTTGATGTACCGAAGGTAGTTCAGAGTTCCGGATATGATCACGGACATGACGAGGAGTCTCGAAATGGTTGAGACATAAAGATTGATATATTGGACGGCTATATTCAGACACCGGAAGTGTTCCGGGTGATTTCGGAGAAAACCGGAGTGCCGGAGGGTTACCG
>NC_057814.1:175162656-175174449 GCF_018294505.1 Triticum aestivum
AATGGGCCACATGGGCCTTAGTGGAGAGAGAGGGCCAGCTCGGGCAGGCCGCGTGACCCCTCCCCCTTGGGTACGAATTGGACTAGGGAAGGGGGGGCGGCGCCCCCCTTTGCTTCTCCCTCTCCTCCTTCCTCCCCCCTCCTAGTAGGACTAGGAAAGGGGGAGTCCTACTCCTACTAGGAGGAGGACTCCTCCCCTCCTTGGCACGCCCTAGGGCTGGCCGGCCTCCCCCTTGATCCTTTATATACGGGGGCAGGGGCACCCTAGAAGACACAACAAACATTGTCTTAGCCGTGTGCGGTGCCCCCCTCCACCATAATCCACCTAGGTCATATCGTTGCAGTGCTTAGGCGAAGCCCTGCGCCGGTAACTTCATCATCACCGTCATCACGCCGTCGTGCTGACAAAGCTCTCCCTCGACACTCAGCTGGATCGAGAGTTCGTGGGACGTCACCGAGCTGAACGTGTGCAGATCGCGAAGGTGCCGTACTTTCGGTACTAGGATTGGTCGGATCGTGAAGACGTACGACTACATCAACCGCGTTGTCATAACGCTTCCGCTTTCGGTCTACGAGGGTACGTAGACAACACTCTCCCCTCTCGTTGCTATGCATCACCTAGATGGATCTTGCGTGTGCGTAGGAATTTTTTTGAAATTACTACGTTCCCCAACACCGATGTCTTTCAAGTTTTTCAAAACTTTCAAGCTCTTGTTGAGCGCAAGTTTGACAGCAAGATCATCGCTGTTCAGTCAGACTGGGGGGAGAGTACGAAAAGTTAAACACTTTCTTCCAAAATCATGGCATTTCTCACCATGTGTCATGTCCTCACGCTCACCAACAAAACGGTTCTGCAGAACGTAAACACAGATACATAGTTGAGGTAGGACTAGCTCTCCTAGTCGGCGCCTCCATGCCCCTCAAGTTCTGGGACGAGGCTTTTCTCACGGCTGTCCATATCATCAACATGCTTCCTAGTCATGTTATCAATAATGAAACTCCAGTAGAGAGAGGCCTCTCCACATCAAACCTGACTACAAATCACTTCGTGTGTTTGGTTGCGCATGTTGGCCTAATCTTCGTCCATACAATAATGACAAACTCATGTTCCGCTCAAAGCAATGTGCTTTTCTTGGATATAGTCCTCTTCAGAAAGGTGTCAAGTGCCTTAACATCTCCACTGGTCGTGTCTATATTTCTCGTGATGTGATTTTTGACGAGACAAAATTTCCTTTTGCTGATCTTCACCCTAATGCCTACGCTAGACTCCGTCAAGAAATACTTCTCTTGCCACCACATCTATCCGGCCTTGATCAAGGGGGGGAATAATTGTGATGACCCAATGATGACTAATCCTCTCTACCATGCACATGAGCTTTGTGATGATACAGGTGAAAATAGTGGTGAAAACAGAGAAGAAAATGATGCACAAATTGATCCCCAAGTGCCATATTTCATGTGTCATGGCGTGGAGGGCAAATCTGCCTCGGGATCCGCCGGATCCGCCTCGGGATCGCTGCAGGAGCAGCAGCGCAGGCAATCTGCGCTGGGATCAGCGCGGGCTAACGCGTCAGAGCCGACAGCGGAGCCACCCGCCCGTGCGACCGCCAGCGATTCCGCGCGCGCCACGTGCCCGTCCTCAGGTAGAGGCAGCCCCGCGCCCGCTCTGCACCATTCATCGCCTGACACCTGGCAGCCCCCGGGTGGCCCAAGCGGTGCGCGCTTCCCGGACGAATCCCGCTGCTACAAGCGGCGTGCCCAGCCACGGCTGACGGGCGCTGGATCCGGTGCTGATTCACGCGGGCCCGCGCAATCATGCGCCCATAATGAGCCGGTCGGGAGGCCGGGATCTTCTGCGGTGCCCACTGCGTCTACGTCACCGGCCGAAGCCACAGAGGATTTGGGGCGAGCACGGGGCGAATCTGCCTCGGAATCTGCAACACCCGGAACTCCTGTTCTTGGCTCGGGATCTTCTGCTCCAACTGATCCTGCTGCACCATCACAACGAAGAACACGACTACAACAAGGTGTGATACAACCTGTTGACTATAAGCATATAACAAAATATGGCCTAGTTTGTTCCACAGGTGAACTGGGTGAACCAAGTACTCTTGAAGAAGAGCTTAGTGATGAAAAATGGAAAAAGGCAATGAAGGAAGAATATTTGGAACTAGAGAAAAATAACACGTGGCATCTAGTCCCTCCATAGCAAGGTAAAAACCTTATTGATTGCAAATGGGTTTTCAGAATCAAGAGAAAATCTGATGGAACCATTGATCGGTACAAGGTAAGACTTGTTGCCAAGGGCTTCAAGCAACAGCATGGAATAGACTATGAGGATACATTTAGTCATGTTGTTAAAGCTGCAACAATACGTCTTGTTTTGTCCATTGCTATTTCCAGGGGATGGAGTCTCAGACAGCTAGAAGTACAGAATGTGTTTCTTCATGGCATTCTAGAAGATGAGGTATACATGAAACAACCTCCTGGGTTTGAAAATGAAAATGCACCCTCATTTGTCTGTAAACTTGACAAAGCACTTTATGGGTTAAAGCAAGCACCGAGGGCATGGTACTCACGTCTCTGTCACAAGATGCAAACACTTGGTTTTGTTCCTTCCAAGTCTGACACCTCATTGTTCATTTACAATAAGTTGAATACATCCATATTTGTTCTCATATATGTTGATGATATTATTGTTACAAGTTCATCTGATGAGGCAATAGCAGGACTTTTGAAGGATTTGAGTATAGATTTTGCTCTTAAGGATCTTGGAAATCTTCATTATTTCCTAGGGATTGAAGTGAAGAAACATGATGATGGACTTCATCTCTCCCAGGAAAAATATGCCACTGATTTGGTAAAAAAGGCTGGCTTGCAAGGTTGTAAACCCTCACCCACTCCATTATCAAGTTCTGAAAAACTGTCTCTTACAGAAGGTACACCTCTGAGTAAAGAGGACAACACTAAATATAGGAGCTTAGTAGGTGCATTACAGTACTTGACTTTGACAAGACCTGATATTTCTTTTGCTGTCAATAAAGTATGCCAGTTTCTTCATGCACCCACCACTGTTCACTGGACTACTGCCAAACGTATAGTTAGATATGTCAAAAATACTTTGAGCATTGGTCTTAATTTCAGCAAGTCACCATGTACTTTGGTTATTTCCTTCTCTGATTCTGATTGGGCAGGCAGCCTGGATGATAGGCGCTCCACTGGTGGGTTTGCAGTGTTTTCTGGTCCCAACTTGATATCATGGAGTGCGAGGAAACAGGCAACTGTGTCCAGATCCAGTACAGAGACAGAATACAAATCATTGGCAAATGCAACAACAGAAATTATATGGGTTTAATCCATTCTTAAAGAACTTGGTGTGAAAAGTACTCAAGCCCCATGCCCCATGTTTGTGGTATGATAATCTTGGTGCTACCTATCTATCTGCTAATCCAGTGTTTCATGTCAGGACAAAACACACAGAGATAGATTTCCACTTTGTCAGAAAAAGGGTTCCTAACAAGCAACTTGACATTCGTTTTGTGCATTCTAGAGATCAAGTTGCAGATGGATTCACCAAAGCTTTGCCCACACGGAGTTTTGAAGACTTCAAGCATAATCTCAACTTGTTGAAGTTGTGATTAAGGGAGGGTGTTAAACGCACACATTGTAACGTGACATAAGGGATAGATATTTAAGTTGGTAGCTTCGGTAGGCCTAGGTAGATTACAATGTAACTCTATCTCTTGTAACCGAATTCTCTCTTATCCCTTCTCCAAGAATGTAATCTCAACAACTATGTATGCGCTGTCATCAGGGAGGTGCGCCCCTGCCTATAAACATGAACGGCGCCCCCTCATACGAGGGTAAGACGCTTTCCGCCTATCGCATAGCACCAAGCCCTGCTCTTTTTTATACTCACACTATATTGCTTTATTAGAAAGGCAATAATGAGTTTAATGCTTAGTAGTTTTGTGTTCTTATTTTCCCTTAATACGCATTGAGAATGCAATTGTATTTTACATGGTTTCAGACCTTTTCTTTCAATTAGAATGTCAACTCAAAGATCCGCAAAGATGTTTTACAATCATGATTGTCATTTTCTATATTTTTTGGTAGGGAAAATTAAGCAATCGGCTCACCAAGACACAAAAGAACAACGAAAAGAGATCATGAATAAGGCTAGGAGTCAGATTTTGTACTTCTGATCCTCAAGATTCGTCCCCGTTTTCATGGTACCAAGACTAATGCTTGAAGAAGCCAGAGGGACAAGATGTAACTTTCCTTCAGCCCCTCTAGGTCGTTTGGTACTTGTTTCTGCCAGGAAGCGATTCTGTCTAGGATCTTGTATCTGGTAAATATGATGCACTTTTTCTTCTCCATCAATTTATCTTGTTTGATGCGCTCCTGTTTGCATCACTATTACCAGATTTGTACGTTTTCTGTATGGATCATACGAGCGGTTTGGAGAGCCCTATTTCTTTGTTGGCGGCAAACCATTGAGACGCGTTTATTTTTGCTCGAGATTTAATGCAGCCCAAGTATTACGGTGGAAAGAAGGAAATACGGGACCTTTTTCCTTTTGTTTTGGCTGGAAAAAGAGACGCGGGAGGAGGAAAAGTGCTACAGCCGTTGGATGAAGAATGGGTGAAGAGGGAGCACGAATGAGAGCACGGGAGGGGAGCACGCAAGCCGCCCGACCTTGCCTCCTGTCCCCAAATCCAGGAAAGCCAGTGGGGGTGCGGTCCAAGATCGGCGAGGGCAACGAGCGACTCGGTGGTGCTGCGGCGGACAGCAACGATCCAAGATCGGCAGGTTAGGAGCAGAAGCCATGAACACTAGGAACACTCGATTGATATCTCCCTCCCTCTATTCCTCTCTCGGGCCTTTTCTGATTGGTGTTGTTGTGGAAGGAAGACGAATCTGAGCAAGAAAATGAGGTGGGAAGTGACCTACGTGGTGCTGCTACTCGTTGCTAACCAGAAGCTCGCGGGTAAGGAACCCTTGTTTCTTGGTGCTAATACAGTTTTGTTGTTTTGTTTTTGGAAAGGAGGTTAAAATCCTCAACATCAATTGTTGTATGCAATCATCTTTATTAATTATTCAACAAGGTCTAACAAAAATTTATATCAAGCCATATAAAGACACCACTCACACCTACAAACTCGATAATGTAGAATGCTCCCACTCCCCATATCTAAAACTGGTGTCGTCGTCGATCCACCTACATAACGTATCGGAACCTACATCCGGTGCAGCAAATCTAAATCGTACATCACACATACGATTTAGAACGCGCCATCATCATCGTCCCGCTTACCCACCTTCAGAAAAGAGATATGCATTATCCTTACAGTCCGGCCACCTGTCGACGCCACCATGGCGCCCAACGGCACCACCTCCTTGCATGTGAACTGCTGAGCACGCCGTGGTCGCCGCCGGTACACGTCAGCACCATGCCGCCAAGTACCACTAGCCGACACAGCTTGAAGTCTTTGAAAGATCTGTCGTGCGTAGCACCTGCCGAACAGGCATGACAAAGCGTAGCACTTGTCGGACAGACATGACTTGACATCTCCACCGAAGCTCTGTGCAAGACGAAGCCGCTCCACTGCCTGCCTCTGTCTTCCAGCGCTGCTCCACAAACGATGCTCCCCAGAGAGAAACGACACCGCAGTGCCGCCATCGTTTGATCTGGAAGACCAGATCTTAGGGTTTCCCCTGGAGCAGCACAAGTGGATTGACAGTAGGTACACAACGATGCCTTCATCAAGGTAACGGCGCAGAACACCACCATCGCCCGCCGTCGGCTCGGTTTTCGCCGGCAACTATGTCTCCCCGACTCACAGCCGGAACTAGATGACGAATCCCAAGATTCAAACACCTAGCGCGAGGCCGACCACCTCCGACGGAAGAGATGACCACAACCATCGGCTGCACCAACCAGACCAGATCTGACCGGAGGTGCCACCGCCGAGACCATCAGGCCCTCCATGCCGCCGCCGCCGCCGATCCGAAAGCAGATTGTGCGCCACAGTAGCCAAGCCGGTCGCCGTCGCCCGAAAGGGCCGGCCGCTGCGCCCGCCCCCCTGTAGCCGCCGCCCAAGGCAGGGCCGGCAATGCCGCCACCTGCCGCAGCCATCTCCGGGGCGCCGCAAAAACTGGATCGGCTGGGGCACCTCACGCCTAGGAGCACCGCACCACCCCTGAGACGCAGGAGAGAGGAAATCCTCCGCCACCGTCGTCGGCCCCCGGGCTTAACCCGATGGCATCCCCCGGCGGCAGTGGTGGGAGGGGAGGAGGGAGAAGGTGCCCCCGGCGGCTAGGTTTTTGGGCACCGCCCGAGTCGCCTAGCGGGGGGCCTCTATTGTTTTCTTTATCATGTTTTGGGGCGCCGCCCGAGTCGCCTAGCGGGGGCCTCTCACCGGTCATGTGGCTGCTAGCACCGGTGTCAAAGAGTGCACTGGGATTACCTTCTCTTCAATCAGAAAAACAGCCTGGGGTGCGACGACCTCAGTGGTGACCACGTCCGTGACCGTAGCTTAGAATAGGCCTTGATCGTGTTCGTCACCGTCCTGCACAAGATTGGCACGCTGTTGGTCCCCCTTTTCTCCTCATTCTTGATCCTTGCCCGGCAATCTTTATTCCATTGTCCCGGCCTATTACAGTAATGGCACTGCCCTTTTTCTTTCCTCCAGTTCCGCTTGATCCGCTCGCGCCGCCGTTTCCGAGCGCAGATTTGCCTCCGCCTGGTGACTTGGGCTTGCCTGGCTGCTTGTGCTTGCTGTTGTCCTCGCCGCCCGTGCCACTCCTCATGGGTGAGAAGCAGCCGGCCGCCGGACTGCACAGCGTCGTCGAGGTCGTAGTGATCCTCGCACGCAGAGAAACGTCCGGCGAGTTCCTTGAACGTCGGCGTTTTCAGATCAACGAGGCTCTCGATTGCCATCGCCATCTGCCTATATTTTTGCGGCACGACGCGAAGGAAATTTTGCACAGCCTTGTGCTTTGTGACTGGATCGCCATACAACTCCAAATCCGCCACGAGTCCAGTGAGCCGCAGCGCGAAATCTTCGACGGTCTCGCCAAGCGGAGATCCTCAAACTCGGGGCGGCGCAATTGCGCCTTGGCCTCGCGAGCGCGCTCACTTCCCATGCGAAGTGTCTTGATGGTCTCCCAAGCGGTCTTCGCCGTCTCCTTGGCCGCCAGGACTCGGAGCATCTTCGGCGGCACCCCCATGAGTATGATCAGCAGGGCGCCCCGGTCGTCTCGCTCGTCAGCGATGCCGTCAGTCATGGCGGACCAGACGCCCACGACTTGTAGTTTGACTTGCATAAGGAGTGCCCACTTTATGTAGTTAGTGCGAGAGAGGACCATGGTCGATGATGAGGTCTCACTCTGCACCACCCGCACGATGATGCAGATCTCCCCACTGCCGCTTGCCGTCAAGCGCGCCACGGGCGCCGTGGACGCTGGCGTCTTCGGCGGTGACTTGGTGCCACTCTTGTTCTTCTCTTCCAACTCGTCACCCGACATGAATGTCGCGGATCAAACACCGCCGGCCACCGAGGATGGATCGAATACCAAGCTCTGATGCCAATTGTCGTTGTCAATTAGCCGATCGAGCGAACGCTAAGCTCAAGAACACACACGCACGCGAGAGACAAGATAGTTTTTGTGCCGCAGCTAACAGCGCAGCGTTTTCTATTTCCTTCCTATTCCCTTATTACTATTACAATCAAAAGCCTAGCTAACAAACCCCGGCCAGCCGGCCGTGATCCGGATTGGTCGCGCCATCCCACGACCTCCTTCACAACATGTGCCACGCTGACCGGGTTTACAGAAAAACCAACAAAGGGAAAAACAGGATCATGCGGAAGGCACGTCCAGCTACGTGCATGCTGCATGTAAGCATCACATCAGTGCATGCGTACACAATTTAAAAATAGAAAATGATCCTAATGTTTTGACGGAGAACTTGTTCTAACAGGAATCTCATAAAAAAACGGGACGAACGATTTTAGGGGATTTATTCTAACCGGGTTTACAGGCTCTATCCTGCATACCGACGATTATTTTATCGGATGACCTGATTTACGGTGCTAGAGATGCTCTTATCCGGTATTACGAAGCCATATCCTCCATTACGGCTAGGCTGAAAACTGCCATCCGTATTAATTTTCAGAGTATCGCCATCGGGTAGTTTCCATCTATGTTGCAGACCAACCTTAGCATTTGGGACTTTCACACAGAACATCTCTTTTTTTTTTTTTTTGAGGGGCTGACAGACAGAACATCTCATAATCAGCTGCTTCTTGTCGGCTCTGAAACAACACCCCATTTATATTCAGTTTCTTTTTTTCTGCATTTACATTGTTTCGTGTCCTCCACCAGGTCCATAACAGCGCTATGCTCGATAGTAACAAGGCCGCCCGAGGATCCACTGTTTACGGGCACTATTATGTTTTCTGAATCTTTTACCTTGGTAGTTAACTTTGTCAGTACGCAGAGCCCACATAATTGGACCCTGGCTAACATTTACGGTCCTTGCACGGGTGAGGAACGTGACATCTTCTTTTTGAGCTTGATATTCCGAACACGAGCGACTGGCTTCTTCTTGGCGATTTCAATTATATCAGAGTACCTGATAATCGTAATAAACCGGGCGGTAGCATTTCGGACATGACCACTTTCAACGACTTTATACGCTCACAAAACTTAATTGAACTCCCTATTAAAGGCCGTGCATACACATGGAGTAATATACAGCAAGACCCCTTGTTAGAACAACTTGATTGGTTCTTTACCTCACTGCATTGGACTAATATCTACCCCAAGACGCTTGCTAAACCCCTTGGTAAGCCGGTCTCTGACCATATCCCTTGTGTTGTCTCCATTGAGATCAAGATCCCCAGAAGTAAACTTTTTCCGCTTTGAGCCTTTCTAGATCCTGCACCTGGGCTTCATGGATTTGGTAAAGGATACTTGGTCAAAACCTATTCGTTCTACAAATGCAGCAACTATTTTCTGCCGTAAATTTAAAGCTCTTCGATACGCCTTGAAAAACTGGAGTAAGCACATCTCTTGCCTCTCCATTGCTATTGAGAACTGTAATATAACCCTGGCTGAGCTTGATGAACTTGAGAATAAACGTGCACTGACGATCCCTGAGACCAATTTTCGCAAAATTTTAAAGAAACATCTCCTACGTCTCTTCCACTACCAAAATCAATACTGGAAACAAACGGTGTACAATCCATTGGATCAAGTTCGGAGACGAGAACACAAATTTTTTTCAAGCAGTGGCCACCGAGTGCTACCGTAGAAACAACATTGCTTGCCTCCGTGATGAGGATGGGAACCAGTTTGATGATCACCCGGCAAAAGAAGCTCTTATGTTCCAAACTTATAAAGGGCGGCTGGGTACGACAACACACTCTGAGATGAGATTTGACCTACCTACAATTATCCAAAGAGCTTCCTGTCTAGATCAACTCACTCACCCTTTTATGCATGCTGAAATTGACGATGTGGTGAAAGAGATGCCCGCTGATCGAGCCCCTGGTCCGGATGGTTTTAGTGGCGCTTTTCTCAAAGCTTGCTGGCCCATCATAAAACATGATTTCTACAATCTCTGCTCCCAATTCCATGATGGCACGCTTGATCTCACTAGCATCAATGATGGACTAATCACTCTCATTCCAAAGGTGTCCTCTCCTGAGTCGGTAAATGATTACCGCCCGATCACAGTTCTCAATTGTTGCCTCAAGCTGATAACTAAGTTGCTGGCCAACCGGCTCCAACGAGTCATTCTACAACTTGTCCACCGCAACCAATATGGTTTCATTAAAGGGCGCACCATACAGGATTGTTTGGCTTGGTCATTCCAATACATCCATCAGTGTCAGGCTTCAAAAAGGAAAATCATTTTGCTAAAACTGGATTTTGCCAAAGCGTTTGATACTATCAACCATGAAGCTATGATTACGACATGCGCCATATGGGGTTTAATGACAAATGGATTGGATGGATCAAAACCATCTTCGGTTCTGGTCGCTCCTCGGTGTTGCTAAACGGTGTGCCAGGTCGGCAGTTTCATTGTCATAGTGGAGTACGTCAAGGAGACCCTCTCTCTCCACTCATATTTGTGCTTGCTGCGGATCTGCTTCAGGCTGCTATCAATGATGCTTTCCGACAGGGAAAAATTGACCTGCCCTTCCCATGTGCTACGACGACTGACTACCCGGTTATTTAATACGCTGACGACACCATTCTTGTCTTGCCGGCGTGCGCCCGTCAAATCTCCCTCATCAAAGACATTCTCACCGATTATGCAACCTCGATTGGGCTCAAAATCAATTTCCACAAATCCACATTGATACCCATCAACTTGGATGAATCTGAGACCATTGCCTTGGCTAACATTTTTGGTTTCGGTTGGCCGCATGCCCTTCACTTACCTGGGGCTCCCTCTTGGGACATCAAAACCGATTGTTCAAGATCTCATGCCCATTGTTTGCAGTGCTGAGCGTCGTCTCACCCCAACTATTGCTATGATGTCGTACGGGGGTAAGCTCTCTTGGCTTAATGCCACGGTCATGTCATTGCTGATCTATGCCATGTGCACCTTACAAATACCTCCCAAGATTCTTGACATGCTTGATAAAATCAGACGCCGATGCCTTTGGACCAAAAAAACTGAGCAAGGTGACAAGTGTAACTCTCTAGCTGCCTGGGATATGGTTTGCAAACCCAAAAAAAGCGGAGGGCTGGGAGTGATCAACCTGAAAATTCAAAATGAGGCTCCCCTCCTGAAATTCTTGCACAAATTCTATAACAAGAAGGATATCCCGTGGGTCAGCTTGATCTGGAATGCATACTACTCTGATAAAATACCACACGCTTCTGACCCCGTAGGCTCTTTCTGGTGGTGTGCCATTCTCAAACTCACGCCAAAATTTCGTGGGGTTTCTAAAGTTTTGGTGGTTGATGGGTCGACAACGCTTTTTTGGAAAGATCTCTCGCTGGACAACGTCATAAAAGATTCTCACCCTCGGGCTTTCTCGTTTGCGCTGCATGAGGACGTCTCTGTTAAACGTTTCTTGGAGAGCACGGCACTGCATGAGAACTTCCATCTACCACTCACACCCCAAGCCCTCGAGGAATTGCGGGACCTCCAAACTCTCTCCTTGCAAACCAACCCGACCACCTCGACCTCTGACGTCTGGTTATATCTTTGGGGCAAAGCGGACTTCAAGGCGTCCGACTACTACAAGTTTTGCTTTCGAGACTCTAGAGCCCACCCCACCTTCAACCTGCTTTGGCGATCTAAATGTACAATGAAGCTCAAGGTATTCGGGTGGCTGCTCCTCCATGACCGTCTCAACACGCGCAATATGCTGAAAAGACGCCATTACAATATTGGAAATAGCTTTGACTGCCTCCTTTGCGGCCAACACGTCGAAGAAACGGTTGATCATATGATCTTCACATGCCCTTTCAGCCGTGCCTGCTGGGGCAAGTTACAGATCACATGGCCCACGCTCAACTCGCGATTGGAGGTCGTTAACGCGGTCAAGGCAACCTGGCCCAACCAACTTTTTGTGGAAATTTTTATTACCGCTGCCTGGAGCCTGTGGAAGGAAAGAAACAACAATCACTTCAGGGGGGGTGGCCCCTTCCATTCGATCTTGGCTGGATAGATTCATAAAAGACTTTGGGCTTCTTCAACACAGGGTCAAAGAGGCACATATTGCCTCTGTGCTTGATTTTTGTAACTCTCTCCTATAACTTCTCCTTT
>NC_057814.1:175174836-175196146 GCF_018294505.1 Triticum aestivum
ACCACCCCCCACCATGTAACCACCTTATTTATATGTGAGTAATACAAAACAGTAGGAGCCTCTCCTACTGTCTTCTTTGTCAAAAAGAAAAACAGCGCTATGCTCGTCATGACCTTCTGTTTGTCCCAACTCAACAGCAGCTTCACAAACTCCTTTGGATATGTACATTCAGTTTGTATCCTTGGCATTGCGCAACCATATACCACTCTTATTCAGGTGACAACAAATTTTCTTAACTCTTGCTACCACACCACAACAAATTTAACCATGCCGTGGTGACACAATGGCGATGTTCATGCCGTTTCTTGGAAGACACTAGACGTACACTGGAGTTCTTGATGGACGTGTCTTCCTTCTTGAGTTTGAGTGTACAAATGTAGCCGCACTACTTGCCGTATCGAAGCACCACAATGTATCATTTTAGCTTCTCTTTTCGTGAACACAATCTCACGCACATTAATTCTCCAGCCTTAAATTGAGTTTGAGTGTAAACAATAAAGATGCTACACAAGCCCACGCCTCGCGCGGATATTGCTAGTAATAGGGTAGGGTCAATGCAAGTTAGCATGCCACAAAACCTGGAACCGAACGAACGAACTACATGAACTCATCAAAATCCTTGGACAAATTAAGCCTTTTCCATGAAAACACGTTCGTGCAGGGTCAGTGGGAAATAATGTCCTGTCTAGACAAAATAATCACGGCACCGCTAAGCAGAAGACGACGACTTTGTCCTGCCAACTGAAGTGTCTTTCACCTCCTCACACCATCTGTGCATTTCATGTCCTCACACCACGAACTGAGAGCCTGCACGCACATTTTCGATTCTTAGCGTGAAAACAAGAGAATGCAGAGGTACAATCTTGACATATAAAGCAAATTTCGACAATCTGTCAATAACAAACGATAGCAGCAAATTTCGAAGTTTCTTGTAAGTAGCGTAGCATATACATACAGCAACAAGAGGGTCAACACAAAACCTAGGTGGTGAAACAAGCTAATTTCCTATTTTAGTTTGGCACACTTCAGAGATTGTCCAGCTGCATCAGTTAGCTCCCTCAGATTGAAAATTAAAATTCGCCTAGTTTCCCAATACAACATGCTGACAGGCACCACTATCAGTGGCAACTGCTCCCTTGCGATGGCTCTAGCAGCCGCACACACAGTACATGCATGATGAGCTAACAATTAAAAAATCTACCTTCCTGTGTGTCACAGAAACTGAAAGGTGTTTGATAAACGATGGAGGATAGGAGGACACTTTGATTGTAAAATGATTTGGGTGATTACTATAGAACTCCCAACCTAGAGCCTCTGCGCAAACTTACAAGATTGGTTTGCTAATAAAAACACTTCCAAATAGTTTAACTCGGTACATTTAGAGAAGCTAGCGGTCATTGGAGTACATTAGGGACAATGTCAAAAGTCAGAACCAGAGGTTGAGCATGGCAGGAGTAGTGGAGTACTGGTAGTAACTAAGCAGTTAAAGAAGCCTTTTAGTAACAGAGGTTACCTATCATCCTAAGATCTCTACTCTCTTTTGCTTCTAAACAGGGTTTAAGGCCCGTAAAAACTCAAATGACTTAGATAGCATGGGTTAATTTGCTGTGTACACAATATATGTCCTAAAAATAAAGATGGACCGACAGAATTCTACAAGACTACATGGATTAATCTTTTTATGCTGCACAATATGCAGTTCGTTGGATGCATCTATGCTGAAGATTAACATGTTGTTAGAGTACGCCATAACACATGTATATGAGTTCATGCTGTCAAAGTATCAGTTCAGTAGGTGTAAAGTGCATCAAGGGAGAAGAAAGTCAAAGGTTATAAATCCGAAATGGCTAGTCAGTTACCTCCTCATTCATCCTACCATCTTTTCTTATCAATGGTGTCTCTTCCTCTTGGTGCAGTGGGCCATTCACCGCGGGCTGGAGGTGGCGAGTGAGGTGCAGTAGCCCGCTGTGTTGAGGGGGCATCCGGGCGTCTTGGTGCAGGGAAGCGGCCATGGGGAGGCGGAGGCGTGAAGGCAGCCAGGTGTGACTGTGATGCGGAGCGATCATGAGGCGGAGGTGTCGGGACATCCATGCTGTATCTTCCTCTTGGTGGAGTGAGACTGTGGCCGCTGACTGGACCAGGTAAACAGGAGCTACGACTGGGATGCCAAGGCGGCAAGTAACGTGGAGTATGCTGAGTTGAGGGGGCACCCGGGCGTGATGGTGCAGGGAAGCGGCCATGGGCAGGCAAAGTCGTGAAGGCAGACGGGCATGGCGGTGATGCGGGGGAACCAGGGGGCGGAGGAGTCGGGACATACGTGCGAAAAGGAGGAGCAGGAAGCTGAGACATCCCACCATACGAGAGCTTCGGCTCTGCCTTCATTTCCAGCAAGTAGTATGGGCCGAACAGACCCTTGAAAAATATGCACCCAACTCCACCCTTTGCATATTTTTTTCCATGTGAATTAAGGAACGGGTGGTACTGTTCATTGCGCAATGAGGGCCCAGCATTACCATTGCCAAGCAATACAATTGCGTGGGGGTCTGGGTCCTCCACCAATTTCCCAGTGTCCTCATCGATCTCTGGGAGCCAGCAATAGATCTCGTCGTCCTCAAGAGAGTCGAACTCTGTTCCGGCAAGTATCCGTACCTTGATCGCCCTGCCATTTTCTATGTGTTCCCTTACCTCCTGAGCGTCCATCTGCTCATAACGTCTGTAATCATGAAGGCTCACGTTGAGGGTGCCAATGTTGTCCCCATCCTTGTGGATATCTGCCTTAATGCCCATATGCTTGAAGCACCAGGCAGCCCCTTCTGGCGTGTTGTAACCCACCTCATCATTGAAGATTATCTCCTCTAACTTCTGCCTCTCCAGTTTGCCATCCTCTGCTTTCAGGCCATTCAGCTGAAGAAATCTTGTTACCAATGATTCCCAATCAAGCTTTATCATGCAGTTCTGCCCAGTCTTCTTGGCCACTGCTGCATTCAGTTCCATCTGTCCTGCTGAGGTTATTGAAGTGAAAGAACAAAGACCGAGACCAGCAGTACCCTGGTCGAGGACACCAGGGAATATGTTGCAACCGTAGAATAACCTTTCTTCCCACGACCAGTCCTCTGCATCCTCTGGCTTCTTTGTCCTAGGCTTAGTGATGCAAGTGCCCTCCCTGGTAAGAAAACAAAAGTGACTTAGAATGATGGAGTCCTATTGAAAAAGAAATATGAACATTACCAAACCATCAATTTCAGTAGCAGCAAACCAAAAAGTACTTATTTACTAGAATTTTTCGTTGCCATCACTCTAAGATTCCAAACAAATAAATAAAATAGAAAAGAAGGACGGATTTATTAATTAGCACAACTATTTCACTAAAGCCAACAAAGGTAAGCATACACAAATTAACACCTTGCACTATGACTGTACACGATGACACTACAACAACAGACATGTACCAAATCTGAGACAATGCCCTGTCAAAACAACTTAATTCACACTGCACTATCTAACATAAAAGAAGACAGCCATACTCACATCAACAATGGATAAAAAGTTGGTATGAACATATATAACTAATATGTTTATCTAAGTTGTACAACAAATGAAACAAGAAAAACTCGGAAAGGAACTTAGATGTAAGAACTTTGCGTTTCAGATGTATGATGGTGCTAATGAATCTACGATATATGCACTAAAATAGTTCTGCACAAAATTATTTTTCATAATTATACGCAAAACAAAGGGAACGCACAATGAAGACCACATAATCACAAAAAAGCTTAGAGATGTAAAAAATTCAGTTAGTACCAAAAAATGACGCTGAAGACCGAATTGTGGACATACCTGAATATTTATGAGATACAAATAACCAGAATTCAAGATGTCTTAAGTTTTTTTTTTGCAGGTCTTAAGTTAATTATACTCATGCATAGATAATTCATCTGCAGCTCAAGATGAAAGATTCTGATGAGCAGCACAAGTAGAACTAGTAAAGTTAACAGCTAAGTAACCTTAACTCCAAAAAGAAAGAGAATCATTGCCCTAAACTACTATTGAAGTCGCACAGATACATTAGGTGTTATTCGGATTCATGACAAATGCACAACTAGACACATACCGCTACCTCAAAAAAAAAAAGATACATAGAGCAACTCTCGAGAGAACGTGTGGCACCACCTTGTAATCACACTAAAAACTCATATGAAGCAAACAAGTTTCTGAAGCATTTAACAACATATCCGAAGCATTAAAGTCATACCCCCAAAACAAATCAAAACAAAACAGTATGCATCATTTCCAGTGATCCTAAATGAGAAGGCCTCGTTTGAGGGGTAATTTTGCAGACGATAGCGCACAAGATAGCAGATAAACACAAATTAACAACATATTCCAATTAAGAAAGGTAAATCTAATTCAGGAAACAAAGATAGGAGTTTTTAAGGCATAAGCACTCCTAAGTTTTCCTATCAATCCAGCAAACAACTATTCTTATTCGAAATCCTCAATTATACGGAAACAAACTGCCACGATCATAAGGGACAGACTTCAACCAGGGCATACTGCAATAGTCTGATGGGGCATTGCATTACACATTACATACACAGTTAAAACAATGTAGAATCATATACCAAGTTATAAAACACAGAAAGTCAATATGAGATTAATCTATTAAATAACTTTGATGTATTTTTTTACAAGAAACAGGTTCGAATCTCAGATACCTAATTTTTTTTGTCAAAATTTCGTGCAGCATACATAAATTGAAATAAAATGGAAATGACAAAAAATTGGGATTCGAACCCTGGACTTCAGGAATGCAGAGACAGCGGCCGACCACTGGGCTACACAGAGTAATACTAATGAGTTATCAGGTATTACAGATAGATGCAAACAAATTACAGGTAGATGCAAACAAACACAAATATTTCTCAAACCTTTCGTCTAATTTTTTTTTAATACAAGCCTAGTTTCTTACATGACCCTTTGAAGACGAGGCAAGGGCACTTGGGAGCGAGGTCAGGGAAGGCGAGGGGAGAGAGGTCGGGGAAGGCGAGGGGAGCGAGGTCGGAGAGGGCGACGGGGGCGATGTCGTCTAGGTGGAAGAAGTGAGCCGAGTCGGGGACGGGCCTACGGCAAGCTCCCCGTGGTTGGCCATTAGGGTTTAAGCGAAGGGTGGGGGTGGGGTGGGGTGGGGTGGGAGGGCGGCGCGGGACAGGCCGGAGCGATGGAGGGAGGGAGCGGGAGAGGGGAGCGATGTCAGCGGCGAAACTTTTGGGAGGGGCCGACGGCGAGCTCTAGGGGTTAAGCGGAGAGGGTTTTGGGGAGGGGGGAAAGACGCGACAGGAGTGAGCCAGAGAGGGGGAGAGGACAGGGGAAGAGGGAGGGGCAGTCCTATTTGCCGGTGCGGCTTCGCTGAAGGCGCCCCTCCCGGACGCCCCTGTTTGGGCCGGCCCACGGTCGGGTTTCATTATTTCTACTCCCTTCGTTTTTAAATAAAGTCTTTGTAAAGATTTCATTAGATGGACTATATACGAAGCAAAATAAATGAATCTACACTTAAAATGTATCTATATACATCCGTATGTGGTTCATAGTGAAATCTTTACAAAGACTTATATTTAAAAACGCTGTTTTTCTCAAAAGAAACACTATTTATTTTTCAACGTTTTATTAGTGAGCTTGACTCCATCAGTACGATCACGACTATAGTAGCGACGAGGCGCTCTCCTCGTACTGCCACGCCAACCTCCTGGAGGCAGCCGGAGGAAGGTTTCTGTAAAATTCATGTAACAGGAGACCTTTCCGCGGATGGCAAGGCCGGTGCGTCGGCTGCAATGGTAGATACTCCCTCCGTCCGGAAATACTTATCGTAAAAATGGATACAAATGGTTGTATCTAGAACTAAAATACATCTAGATATATCTATTTCTTAGACAAGTATTTCCGAACGGAGGGAGTACTTGGGATTTTTTCTATTGTTCTGCATGGCACCACTGACACGGCAACGTTGCAAATCCTAGCGTGCTGCGAAGCTTTATCGTTATCTGAAGATCTCTCTATCTCTAAGATTGTTATTGCACGTGACTCCAAGATTGTGGTGAATGACGTCTTGGAGGGAGAAGGAGGCAGGTATGAGGCTATTGTTAGGGAATTCAGTACTTGGGCTAGTAAGTTAATAGTTGCTTTGTTGCCTTTGAAAGTAAAGCCTCGAACTATGAAGCTCGTTCACTTGCCAAACACGCTTCTTGGCTTGATCGGGAACGCCACTTGTGGCTAATTTCTCCGCATGATCCCTCTTGTATTCCCGTGAACATCCATATTGATCAATAAAGTGTTGGCAATTCTAAAAAAAAAATACTATTTTTCTGTTTTTCCTTTCTTTTGCGAAAACGTTTCAGATATGGTCTCCACCGAAAGTACAGACCACCTCAAACATAATAAAATTACATAAAGATTCTGTGACCACCGAACAACCACTACCATCACCAGGCTGAGTCGTCGACATGTCTCTGCCGCCGCTCCTTTACTGAAGCCGGCTTGCCTTTGTCGATGACAGTCAGGGATTCTTTGTGCATGTGCCCCTAAAGACCAGCGCCCTGGGACCGCAGTCGGCGTCATTGAACCCTTGAATAGATCTGAAACACCTAGCATCAAATCTCGCCACACGACGAGAAACCCTAACCTCACTGCCTCAAGGAGCCGGAAGGAATCTACATAGAAGCTCTATGACTACGTTCAGATGGACGAACTCGAGGAGGATCCGAGACTGAAAGACAAACTGGAAGAAGAAGCGTTGTCATCTGCCCAACGCCGCACCTGCAAGGACTGAAAAGCCCTAACCTAATCGGCCACCGGCTGCCGGAACGGCAAGCAGAGGGGAGGCAAATCCACAAACTCGCTGGAGAAGTCTGGAGCAAAGAGTTTGCCCTAGCTGCTGAGGGACAGTGGAGGAAAAGCTAACACTTAGCAACATTATGTTTTTTCAGTTTGTGTTTCTATTTCTTTTCTTTTTATTTTTTCTTCGTTTTTCTTTTTTGGAGGTATTGTATGAAAGTTCAGTGCATATTACAAAACTGTCCATTGTATATTAAGAAGTGTTCACGGGATATTACTAAAAAGTCCACCGTGCATAATAAAAATGCTCATCGTATGTTACTAATTTGGTCAACGAATACAACAAAAGTTCTTAGTGTATATGTTGAGCCTATATTTATATGCCAATATAAAAAAACAAAGGGGGAAATCCAACATATCTCGGCCATCCATTCGCATTAATCCAACAGTCTTTATTGTCCGAATAGTGAGCGACTAAACACGTTTAGCACTAATCAAACATTCCTCTTCCCTGATCCCCTTCCTTTCGCACGAGAGGAACCCGTCGACGCCGCCTCGCGCTGCCTCGCGCAGCCACGATTGCCCCTGTCGACTGTCCTGGCCTCGGCCGGCGACGCCGCTACACCGCATGTGTGTGAACCCCGACTCATAAGTCGTGATCACCGAATGCACGTGTACAGTGATCCCAGAGATCAATACTCACAGAACACACAGAAACTGAATAACAAAAGTCTTACATCCATACATACTATATTACACAAGTAGGACCACTATGGTCAAGTCTTGAGTATATCATGCAGCGGAAATCTTCGTCGAGAACTTGGACCCATGCCATCTGCCTTAACCCTACAGGCAATCTGACTGGGAAGCATCCTAGCTCGCATGTTCGTCACCGACGTATTCTTCATCATATCCTGTTCTTTCAAATCTGACCAATAAAATAACCATTGGCAAGCCAATGAGTACTTTGAATGTACTCGCAAGCAAATCATGTTTTGGTTCAAGGCACAATAATGCATGATATAGGTAAATTTTGCAGAAAGCTAGTTTTGAGTGCTATGACATGTTCAACAACTTGCAAAACATGCATCATGAGAATTCAAGTAACCCTGAGGACAGGTTACAGATATCAACATAAATAGAGTTGGAAACAATCCAACTTAATCATCATGTCAAGTCTTTTGACGTGACCCAAGTAATTCTTTCCACTTATCCATGCACACTCACCAGGTTTCGTAAACATGTGGACGTGTCCTTGACCATGGACACGAATATTTGAATAGTTTGACACTTTGCAGAGGTTGCACACTTTACCCACAAGACTCGGGGAACTTCTGTGTCAAGCCACGACTCGCGGTATATTACATGCCCGAGGTAAGCACCCGAACATTATCTTTCCCTTGACAACACTAACAAAGAGTCCACTCGTTGGCCCTTGTCCTCACGATGTACGTCGTACGAGACTCACTCGAGATCGTACCATCCGAGAGGGGACGCAACGGTGTGCCCGGTGTCTGTAAAAACAGCCATAGTCGCCCTACCTGGCACGACTCCATATCGAGAGAGTAACTCATACTCTCCCGCCACTAGTAATGTGAGCTCCCTGCTAGTATTGACCAAAGTAATCAACAAAGCCCCGTCCCATAAGGGGTATTGTGGTTGTACATGTAAGGTTGGAATAACGATCGTAACTTAAACCAATCCGTTTTTGAAACCACACTCACATAACTTTCTCCGGTACACCACTTCTTTGTCAAGTGGTTACCTAGCTCAACATCTCCCTCGGGCATTAGTGGCACCCGACGTGGTTTTCAATCAGTCTTTGAAAATACCTTTGTCTCCATCACCATGCATACACTCGTCCCTTTTTGCATAGCAACTACTTTAGCATCCTATCTACTCCCACCCGCACAACCCTCATAGGAAGGTAGGGTCATGCACAATGCAAGTATCAGCAAGGAAGTAAGGGAGGCAACCCACCAAAGTGGTTACCACCTCATCATGATTCTGATGCAACAATAATAAAGTGCCATATGACATACATAAAAAGGGGGTTTCATAGACATGGTCAAAGGGCTTCTTGCTTTGTCCTTCAGAGTCTTCAAACCTTCTGGTCCATCTTCAAGTACTCCGTCTACTTCGCCAACTAACGACAGAAACAATCACAATAAGCAACACAGCAAGGCAAAAATAGAAGTGCTCTAAAATGTGAGTTGTACTTTTCTAGGATACCTCTGGTAATATGAGGAATGACCAAAGTGATTTCATTGGAAGTGGATCAATGGATATTTCTAAACATTTCGATATGATGGAATCAAGGGGTTTATGGATTTGCAAGAAGTGTACAGAAGAATTATTTTGAAAAATGAGCAAAGGCACCCATTTAACAAGGAATAATTTTAGGAGCATCTAGGAGTTGGTTTCACTGGATTTGGAGTTCAAAGGAATTTCCTAGGGATTTGCAAAGTTGGTTATACATGGATAATTGGACCAATATTTGATGTGGTACAGAAAGCATTGGGAAAAATGTTCAAAAACTAAGTTATGAGCATATAAGTATCTAGGAATTTGAATCATTGCATTTGGATCAAGAATGGGCCCACTATGGTTTTCTAAAGTTTATCACAAAAATGGAAAAATAGGATTTGCTAATTATTTGTGAAGAAAGTTTTTCTAGAAAAATGTGCAAGTTGCACCATATGATAGAGCATGAATTTATGAACTACTAGAAATTTGAATCATCCAATTTGGAGCTCTATTGAATTATTTATGTATTTTTGAAGTTGACTAGAAAAGAAAAAGGAAATAAGGCTTTAACCTTATCCTCCGCACAAGGCGACAAATAGTCCGTGGGCCGGCCCAGCTGCATGGCCGCACGGGGCGACAGCGGTGATGTCGAAGGCGCCTTCCAGGGAGTACGCCTTCGCTGCGGGTTCACGGGAAACAGTGGACCCGTCTCCACTTAAACGGCAGGGCCTGCCCGTTGGGTCGCCGATGCGTGGGGCCCAGCGCTCAGGCCATCGCCTACCTCCCGCTCGAACAGAGCAGAGGCAGCGGAGGTGAGGCCGAGCGGGTGCCGACACTCTCCCGGGCGGCACGGGCCACCTCCGGCGGCGCCAGGCACACCCACGGACTCAGCGCGACGCGACACACCCGTCCATGTGCTGAACGCATGCGCAGGTGCTCCGAGTTGAGCAGGTTTTGGGTGCAGCAGATGGCGGTGGCGGGTTTGGTGGTGGCGCCCGTTTCGGTTGCGGAGGAGGGGTCCCGGGGTGTTGGGGAGGTCCGTGGAGGCTTGGGGGGTGCCGCGGACTGGTTCAGAGGAGGAAGGGAGGCCGGGACGGCTCAAATTTGAGCGGGGGTCCGAGGCGGCAATGGCGGCAGAGGAGGAGGAAGAAGGCACGGGAGGAGGAGTGGGTCGGTCTGGGAGGTGTATGGGAGAGAGAGAGAGAGAGAGAGCGAGGGGTGTCCAGAGAGGGGCTCGAGGAGGCTCTGTATGGCAAAGCCGTGGTGCACTGCGAGCCGCGCTCGCGGGTGCCCGCAGAATCGGTCCTGGGTACCGTTGGGAGGGGCCAGGCTGGGTCAGTGGCGCTCGTGGAGTCCGTCCAGGAGCGAGGGAGGTGAGAGGGGCAGCGGGGCGAGGTCAGAGGCGAGCCAGCCGTGTGGCCAGAGAGTGGCCAAGTCGGGCGGTGCTCGGGCACGCGACGACGAGCTCAAAGGAGAGAGAAGGAGGAGGGGCCCGACCGCGTAGCGTGTCACGCACGCCGAGGCGGCCTCGGGGGACACGTTCCCGGCGCCCAAGGTCGACGGGAGCATCGGGCAGAGGGGGCTACAGTGCCCTGGTGCACTGTAGCGCGCTCCAAAGCGCGGCCATTGCATGCCATGGCATGCAAATGGCTTCCTGCGCGTGGCCAAGCCTGTCCACTAGCTCCTGGGAGTTTCTGAGATGCTCCATCAAGCTTAATAGTTAAGGCAAGTCCATAAGAAAGAAGGGGGAGGGAAAAGAGGTGCTGCCATGGTGAAAAGGGAAGGGTAAACCAGGGTTTTACCCTCCTCAATTATTGAACCAGGGTTGGAGCTTTTTACTGGAGGTAGAAGGGAACTAGGATAAGCTTTGGTAAAAAGTTGAGCTTAAGAAGAGAAGGAAAGAGGTGAAAACAGTAATTTTGGAAAACCACTAGAAGGTGTTTGATGTTGGTTTGGGCAAGTAGATGAATTCCTCTTGGCATGACACTTGACAAGGTCAAATGGCATGAAGAAATAAGGTCTTCCACCAAGTTTGAGTCCATTTGGGTAAAGTTGTCAATGCAACTTTTGTAAACCCTAGAAATCAACAGAAATGGGTTTTCCAAGATCTAGTCATGCAAAAATATTCCCCTTGATGCACCACTTGGTTTAGTGTCATCATTTGTGGTTGTGAGCATGTCCACAAAATGTGGGGTCGAATGGAAAAAGTTGGCAATGTAAAGTTGTTCAAACTTGGATCTGGTCAGAGATGGTTTTGGGGCACTTTTGTGTACCAAAACTATTTGGATGGGAATGAAACTTGGCAAGATCATAAAATTAGGCATATGTGACTTGTTGGAATTTTCCTGGATTTATTTGAAAATATTTCTTATAGAAACATTTCAAATACTTAAAATTAGCAGAAAAGGTTTTGGAGCGTTTTGTCCAATATTTTGAAGATGACCATGTGTTAAAACTCATATATATGGGAAATATATGTCCACTGAGTTTCCCTAAATTTCCTCAAATATTTTTGAAACATTAAAACAATTTTAACATATTAAAGACCATTTCTGGCCTTAAGAAAAAGCATTTAAATAAAATAGTAAATCAACTTTTAAAATACTATTTTTGTGGTTTATGGGAGTCCTATATCTAATAGGAGTCAAATATAATTTTTAATAGATTTTTCATGCCCTAAATTAAGTACTTGTAGTTCAAGTCTCAATTCAGGGGGGTTTGGAAAACCTAATTTAGAAAATACTTTTTGGCCAAAATATTTTTGTAAGAAAATACTATTATGTCCTACACACATGGCATGATCACTGAGGAAAGGTTTTGGATCAAGGAGAAGGAGTATAAGAGTTGGAGGATTTATTTGATTTTTAGAGCACTTGCAAACAACACACAAAAGCAAATCAATCAAAGTCCAGAACACTCAAAAGTTTTTGTCAAACCACATTTTAGCATGATTTATTGACTTACGTGTTGTGGCATGAAAATCAGGGTGTGACAGCATGGCCGCCCATCAGGGACGCCTCCTACACTACACGGGCGGCCGCCTCCTACACCGCCAGGATGGCCATCGGGGAAGCCTCCTAAACCGCCATCATTTCACATCTCCGCATCATCTTGCACTGTCAGGGAAAAACCAGTGTCTTCCTCCTGTTTGCCCGTGTTCCCTTATCCTCTCTCTTCCCCTATTGACGCAAACGCGCAGCCATCGTTAGCCTTCATTTGGGAGGAAGACGAGATATGGTGCACCGCCCACTGGAGAGGGAGACGTCACCGCTCCTCCTTACTAGCTGCCCTAATCCTACCAGGGTGCCTCTGTCTCTCCTCGTCGCGGACAGAGATCCAGGGCAGCTACATGCACCGTGGGCCGATTCTTTTCCGATCCTTTTCCCTGGTCCGCCCATGGTTCCGCCTGTAGGAAGCAGGGCGGTGTCGGTGGCAGTGCTACTTGTGATTTGCGCTGGGATTTCCTCGAAGAGGAGAGGATGATGCAGTTAGAGATAAGTATTTTCCTCTGTTAAGAACCAAGGTTATCAATCCAGTAGGAGAACCACGCGAAACCACATGAACAACACCTACACACAAAAGAACAAATACTTGCACCCAATGTGATCAAGAGGGTTGTCAATCCCCTTGGCGGTTATTTGCAAGGATCAAATCTGAAAGTGAGAGATAGATATACCAAAACACAAAATAAAAGAATGGTAAATAAATTGCAGCAAGGTATTTTTGGATTTTAATATATGATAAAGTTTGACCCGGGGCCATAATTTTCACTAGAGGCTTCTCTCTCGAACAAAAAGCATACGGTGGGTAAACAAATTACTGTTGGACAAGTGATAGAAAAACACATAGTTATCACAATTTTCAAGGCAATGATCATGTATATAGGCATCACGTCTGACACAAATTAGACCGACTCCTGACTGCATCTACTACTCTTACTCCACCCATCGACCGTTATCCAGCATGCATCTAGAGTATTAAGTTCATAAGAAACGGAGTAACACCTTAATCAAGACGAGATGATGCAGACAAAGTAAATCCAACCAATATGAATAAACCCTGTCGTTTTCCCCTTAATGGCAACAATAAAAATACGTGTCTTGTCCCTTTCTGTCGCTGAGATATAGATCACCGCAAGATTGAACTCATTACGAAGCACCTTTCTCATTGCAAGATAAATCAATCTAGTTGGCCAAACCAAACAGATAGATCAGAGAGAAATACAAAGCTATAACAATCATGCATATAAGAATTCAGAAAAGACTCAAATAATATTCATGAATAATCTGATCATAAACCCACAATTCATCGGATCCCAATAAACACACCGCAAAAGAAGATTACATCGAATAGATCTCCAAGAACATCGAGGAGAACATTGTATTGAAGATCAAAGAGAGAAAAGAAGCCATCTAGCTACTAGTTATGGACTCGTAGGTCTGTGGTAAACTACTCACACATCATTAAAAGGGCATCAAGGTTGATGTAGAAGCCCTTCGTGATCGATTCCCCATCCGACGGAGTACCGGAAAAGGCTTCCAGATGGGATCACGGAAGACTAGAAACTTGCGGCGACGGTAAAAGTATTTTGGGTGGCTCTCTGATGTATTGGGTATATTTGGGAATTTAATCGATTTATAGAGGTGGAATTAGATCAAGAGGTTCCACGAGGGGCCTTCAAGCCTGCGGGGGATGCCTCCCGAGCTTGTCGCTCCTTCATGGCTCTTCAGGTCTTCTCCTCAACCTTCTAGGGTCCCTTCTAGTCCAGAAAAAATTAATCCAAAGTTTTTTTCTCTATTTGGACTCTGTTTGATATTGATTTTCTGAAAAGCCGAAAACAAGCAAAAAAGAACAATTGGCACTGGGCACTAGGTTAATAGGTTAGTCCCAAATAATGATATATAGTTGCATATAAAACATCCAAGATTGATACTATAATAGTATGGAACAATAAAAATTATAGACACATTGGGGACGTACAAAGCATCCCCAAGCTTAATTCCTACTCGTCCTCGAGTACATAAATGATAAAAATAGAATTTTTGATGTCAAATGCTACCTAACATATTCATCATGTCATCTTTCTTTTATGGTATGAATATTTAGATCCAAATGATTCAAAGTAATAGTCTATAATTTGACATAGAGACATTAATACTCAGGCATACCAACAAACAATAATGCCTTTCAAAATATAAATGCTAAAGAATGTTATCCCAACAAAATCATATAGCCTTGTCATGCTCCATCTTCTTAACACAAAGTATAAATCATGCACTACCTCAGTGTCAGCCATGCAATTGGTTCATACCTTTAAACGCGCTTTGATGACCCACAAGTATAGGGGATCAATCATAGTCCTTTCAATAAGTAAGAGTGTCGAACCCAACAAGGACCAGAAGGAAATGACAAGCGGTTTTCAGCAAGGTATTCTCTACAAGCACTGAAATTATCGGTGATAGATAGTTTGACAGCAAGGTAATTTGTAACGAGCACCAAGTGGTAATGGTAACAAAGGTGCGGCAAGGTAGCCCAGTCCTTTTTATAGCAAATGACAGGACGGAACAATCTCTTATAATAAGCAAAGCGTTCTCAAGGACATATGGGGATCTCATCTAGTCTCTTTCATCATGTTTATTTGATTCACGTTCGCTACTTTGATAATTTTATATGTGGATGGACCGGTGCTTGGGTGATGTTCTTACTTGAACAAGTCTCCCACTTATGATTACCTCATCTTGCAAGCATCCACAACTACAAAAGAATAATTAATATAAATCTAACCATAGCATGAAAAGTATGGATCCAAATCGGCCCCTTATGCAATAACACATAAACTGTGGTTTAAACTTCTGTCACTTAGTACATGCTAGAATTGTATCATGATAAATCGGCCCCTATAGGCAATAGTAAAGTTATTATTTATTTCCTTATATCATGGTAAATGTTTTATTCATGCTAGAATTGTATTAACCGGAAACTTAGTACATGTGTGAATACATAGACAAAACAGAGTGTCCCTAGTATGCCTCTACTTGACTAGCTCGTTGGTCAAAGATGGTTATAATTCCTGACCATAGACATGTCTTGTCATTTGATGAACGGGATCACATCATTAGAGAATGATGTGATGGACAAGACCCATCCGTTAGCTTAGCATAATGATTGTTTAGTTTTATTGCTATTGCTTTCTTCATGACTTATACATATTACTCTAACTATGAGATTATGCAACTCCCGAATACCGGAGGAACACCTTGTGTGCTATCAAACGTCACAATGTAACTGGGTGATTATAAAGATGCTCTACAGGGGTCTTTGAAGGTGTTTTGTTGAGTTGGCATAGATCGAGATTAGGATTTGTCACTCCGAGTATCGGAGAGGAATCTCTGGGCCCTCTCGGTAATGCACGTCACTATAAGCCTTGCAAGCAATGTGACTAACACTACTGCAGGATGCTGCTAACGCGACACTACGATTAGAGACCCTTCGAGAAACTGTGTGCGTTGCAATAATCGCAAACGATGCTGTATGAAAACCGTCAGAAATGATGCAAAACGTTTGCGATGGAGGATGCATGAAACACGGTTCAGATTTTAGTTGCGTGTGCGATGCAGGGCATACGGTTCAGCTCAATTAACTATTTGTGATGAGGAGGAACAAAAGAAACGGGTAGCCAGATGAAGGTGTGTGCAATGTATAGCATACGGTTCACTCGGATGAACTGTTTGTGGTTAGGTAACACAAGAGAAACGTCCAGCAAGATCAAAGGTGTGTGCGATATACGGCATGCGGTTCACTCGGATGAACTGTTTGTGTTGAGACATGAGAACAAAAACGGTTCAAATGAACAAGATGTGTGTGATACGAGGCAAACAGGTGTGTAATCAGAAACGTGTGCGAAGACCGATAAGAACACAGACGATTACTGCTAACAAGCCGTGTGTGTTGTGAGCAAACGATAGCTGGTATACAATTGTGAGTGATTGATGAAAACATCACCGACGGGTTCCATTGTTTAGTCCGTGTGCGATGTGATTTTGTTTGTCCGCACACCATCTACGCTCTATCTACAGAGCATCAACATATATACTTAAAAAGACAACATTGCATAACCAAATTAAGGATACAATTACACAAGTGACTACACACATAACATTTGCACACACCAAAGTAAGCAATTACATGCATACTAAAGTAGGAGAAACGAGGATCTAATCATCTACTTATTGTTGCGACGACGCTTGCCATTGCTCTGCTTCCGGTTGGATACCTGGCCGTTTTGGGGAAGGAGGCACTTCCTCATGTCAATGATCCGCCGGTACATGTCGTAGCTCGTGTACGCCTCCTTGGCCGCGTACACGACGTGAGCTTTGTCGAGTTTCTCCATCCAGGCCAAGTGCCAGGCACGCTTGTCCTTGTTGCACGAATCCTTCATGTCTCTGTAGTAGGGGTCGATGATGGCCTCGGCGAGGTGAACCAATGAGTCCTTCTCATGCTCCTTGCTGCCCCAGATCTTATATTGGCCCTGGATGTCGACAAGATTCTGGCAGGCGATGCCCGAACTCTCGAGCGCCTTTACATCGTTGGTGATGTCCACCGTAGCGAACATGTAGTGGGGGCTGTTGACAAACCCGGCGAAACGCTGGCAAGGCCTTGTGGCCAGGCAGTAATGGTAGACGAGGACGTGGTGGCGCATGCACATCTGGGCGACGGTGACCTTGGGACAAGACCCGGCACGAGCGCGGGTGTACTCGAGGTCGAACCCGACCACCTTGTACTTCTCCTTGTCAAGCAACAACTCCATGATGTGGATGGAGTGCTCCACCCAGACCGGATCGTTGGTGTACACCACCGAGAGGTCCATGAACCTTCTATGGGTGTCCACCACGGCACGCATGGTGAACTGCTGCTCATCGTTGGCAGCCGCTCGGAGCGCCATTGGAGCCGCGCAGGATACCCTCTAAGAATTTCTCGTGGTGGGTGTGCTTCTTGCAATGGGGGGGCACGATCGAAAGGTTGAAGAGACACAAGGGTAGGTTAAATGGCCGCTGTAATAAATGGGGGCCGACCGGCCTGTAATCGTCATGTCTTGTCACGACGTTCATAGCGAAGGATTCCAGAATCCAGTGCGCGCTTGACAACACCGCACCCCATGCGTGGGCTCGAAGAGGCGCCAAATGTATCGTCGGTGAGCCTGTTCCTGCACTACCGCGCTGTTTACCGCGCAAGCTTCCCGCCCGGCTAGTTTGGCCACGCGTTAGCTAGAAGAGGGACAAATCATGGGCGTTTATTGGCAAAAAGCTTTGTAAAAACGAAGTGTGTGGAATGACTTCGGTCATAAGTTTACCCTTGGGTGATGAGGTCAAAGTTACACAGAAGGGTGATGATGGACACTCGAGTGCGATAATTAATTCTGCGCTCTACAGTGCACATGGTGGAAGAAACCAACTGTGTGCAATAATGTCGAAGATCGTAGTCGAGTTAGCTATACAGATCGTGTGCTGTGAGATCGACAAGGTAAACTGATTCGAGAATGGTTAATAAAATCTAAGACCATTGCATATTAAGGTCAAAATAGTGCTAGAAATATACGAGTCTCATACGATGCCATTTCAACGATTGTACCACAAAAGCTCGAAATATTACAAGGTTCAAATTTCCAGAGTTATATGGCTCAAATTCGAAGATTACAAGGTTCAAACTGATATTAGAAATGAAATTCAGCTCATCAGCTGCAAACGCTCGCGCTGATCCGCTGAACATGGATATCAGAGAGGTTAAAACTAATATCACCGCTTCTAAGTCTGGTTTCGAAACCTCACAATTTCTGCAAAGGGGTCAGCCACTGAGAAGTCATGTATGGGCTTGACACAATGACTTCCGATTACTCTATCATATGAAGTTCCAAAATGAAATTCAGCATTTTTGGAGCCTACTCCATTCTGCTGCAGGAGCTGATCAACAAACCATTCATTTTTGCGAAATAAATGTAGGGCAAACCTTATTTCCTTCAACACCCTTGCTCTGAGAACAAAGAACCGAATATAATCTCTGGTAAGGTCCCTCGGTAGTTCTTCAAAGTAATTTCTGAGAGATGCAGATCTAGGCATTCGACGTGATTGTTATATTGTATCACATTATCCTAATCTTATCTACAAAAGAAGAGAACGTGTTAGTGCCTACATGCAGTTTTGAACATTACGACATGCCTATTTGGTTTGCAAGATTTGTAAAATGCACTAACATGCCATCTTCGATCTGACATGATTAACATGGGCATTTGATTACATTCTAGAAAAATGTAGCCTTCTTCACAAGAGGTTGGAGTGGATGAAAAGTTCCGTAAGAAAACTAGTACAGATGAATCCAAAGGAGAAATGCTTATTGATTGTAACCATATGGATCAAGCAACCAATATGGGGGGCATGTATGTACTGAAATCCTCCAAAAGAACCTTCAGAAATCGTAGTACATTGTCATTCACTAGTAGAAAAAGGGTCAAATGTGAGACACATTAGTGCCGGTTTGCATTTGAGCCGGCACTAATGTGTCCATTAGTGCCGGTTCAAACGGCTAGGCGGGAGGAGATCTTTAGTACCGGTTCAGTGCGAACCTTTAGTACCGGTTCATGCCACGAACCGGTACTAAAGAGGCTGGGGCTCGGCCAGCCCCTTTAGTACCGGTTCGTGGCATGAATCGGTAGTAAAGAGGTTGTGGCGGGCTGTTTTTAGTCCCACCTCACTCCCCTAGCAAGATTTTTACCACCTTAAATATGTTACTTCTCAAACTATCACAACCACTTGGTCTTCATTGAACTCTATGTGTAGAATTTGTGGTCCCAATATGAGTCTTCACCGGTTTCTAAACCGTTGAGGACTCATATTGACAATTCAAATTGTACACAAAAAGGTCATTGGTAATCAATGTATTTTTTTATGATAATCAATGTTTTTTAACCTTATTTGAACTCCAGACTATTTTTGCGTTCAGTATGCAGCATTCAAAGCGACGTCATCAATTTCCAACACGTTCTGACATCATTTGCTGTTTTTCAGTCATTTACCGATTTGTTTAGAGAGCTAAATGACCATGAAATTGAAAATCACTACAAAATGAACTCTGAAAATGTTGGAACTTGGCATGGTATCATCATTTCACCCGCATAGCATGTGCAAAAGAGTAGAGAGGGTCACGGCGAAAACTGGACGCACTTCGTGTACAAACTGGACAATCTCTTTCGGAGTATCAGGGTTTCGGACGAGAAATCATCTGTTACACGGGCACTTCAATGTTTTTTAAACTTATTTGAACTCCAACCTATTTTTGCGTTCAGTATGCATCATTCAAAGCGACGTCATCAATTTCCAACACGTTCTGACATCATTTGCTGTTTTTCAGTCATTTACCGATTTGTTTAGAGAACTAAATGTCCGTGAAATTGAAAATCACTACAAAATGAACTTTGAAAATGTTGGAACTTGGCATGGTATCATCATTTCACTCGCATAGCATGTGCAAAAGAGTAGAGAGGGTCACGGCGAAAACTGGACAATCTCTTTCGGAGTATCAGGGTTTCGGACGAGAACTCATCTGTTACACGGGCACTTCAATGTTTTTAAAACTTATTTGAACTCCAGCCTATTTTTGCGTTTAGTATGCAACATTCAAAGCAACGTCATCAATTTCCAACACGTTCTGAAATCATTTGCTGTTTTCATTCATTTACCGATTTGTTTAGAGAGCTAAATGACCGTGAAATTGAAAATCACTACAAAATGAACTCTGAAAATGTTGGAACTTGGCATGGTATCATCATTTCACCCGCATAGCATGTGCAAAATAGTAGAGAGGGTCACGGCAAAAACTGGACGCACTTCGTGTACAAACTGGACAATCTCTCTCGGAGTATTTGGGTTTCGGACGAGAACTCATCTGTTACACGAGCACTTCAATGTTTTTTAAAATTATTTGAACTCGAGACTATTTTTGCGTTCAGTATGCAGCATTCAAAGCGATGTCATCAATTTCCAACACGTTCTAAAATAATTTGCTGTTTTTCAGTCATTTATCGATTTGTTTAGAGAGATAAATGACCGTGAAATTGAAAATCGCTACAAAATGAACTCTGAAAATGTTGGAACTTGGCATGGTTTCATCATTTCACCCGCATAGCATGTGCAAAAGAGTAGAGAGGGTCACGGCGAAAACTGGACGCACTTCGTGTACAAACTGGACAATCTCTTTCAAAGTATCAGGGTTTCGGACGAGAACTCATCTGTTACACGGGCACTTCAATGTTTTTTAAACTTATTTGAACTCCAGACTATTTTTGCGTTCAGTATGCAGCATTCAAAGCAACGTCATCAATTTCCAACATGTTCTGACACCATTTGCTGTTTTTCAGTCATTTACCAATTTGTTTAGAGAGCTAAAGCAAAAATATTCACAAAGAAACTAAATACAGCAAAAAAAACTACTCAGAAATAAATAGAAGAAAATAAATAAAACAGAAAATAAAAAAACTATATAAAAAATTACTCAAAAATAAATAGAAGAAAATAAATAATGCAGAAAAGAAAAAACTATATAAAAAATTGTTGGGGCGCTGCCCAGTGGGCCTGCCAGACCTAGGGTGTGCAAATTCAGGCCCAGAAGGGCCAGCAGGCTCACAGGGCAGCGCGCCATAGCTAGGGCCAGAAGCCTGCTATATAGAGAAGTTTGAAGGAGCAGCCGCGGCTGGGTTTATAAACCAGTGCGGCTGCCCTTCGCTCAGCGAGGTGGGACTAAACATTGTGCACCGCGGGTGGCAGCGCACAACCATTAGTACCGGTTGGTGGCTCCAACTGGTACTAATGCGTGGGCCTTTAATATCGGTTCGTGCCACGAACAGGTACTAAAGGGGGCCGTTTCCCGCCGCTTGACGTGGCGAAAATTGGCCTTTAGTACCGGTTGGTGGCTCCAACTGGTACTAAAGGCCCCTCCTATATATATGGCACTTACGAAAAATTCAGTTTCATCGACCATCACTTCTTCTCCAACTTCTTCGCGCGACATCGCCGCCTCGCCGTCGCATATCGTGCACCGCCCTCGCCACCTCCGCCGCGCGCCGTTGCCCCCGCCGCCCGTCGTCGCCGTCGCCGCCGCCCCGTACTACGTCACTGTCTCGATCGCGCCATCGCCCCCGGCCCGCCGCCCATCGTCGCGCCGTCCCCGTTGCGTCGCCGTCTCGCGC